>NC_090890.1:51836164-51851164 GCF_036669925.1 Montipora capricornis | reverse complement strand
ATAATGGCAAAAACAAGCACGCAAATAAGCATAACGTGAAAAGGCATAACTTGGACAGACATACCGCGAAAAGGCCTCTCTTTAAAAGGGTTAACGCAAAGAGAAGGAGGTATGTGGTCGGGAGTGGGGGAAGGGTCGGTAATTGCTGCAGAAAGCACGACAAAACTAGCCCCCGCAGAGCATCGTGCCGCTGGTTCAGATAGTATCATAATGATTTTGAAAATGGTTGCAAATTGTGCAGGTTCTGCTTCACAGTAGACAGTGTCGTCTCTTTTAAGCGATGAAATTCGGCTTCTGAGCGACGAGAGAACGACCGAAGATCAGTCCGAGCAAGAATGAGTGCTTACTGAAAAGGGTAGCGGCGAATTCGCAAGCTTACGGACATCGTTGTGGCAATTTCAAGCCTAATTAATTACAGTAGGAATTTCAAGCTGTCGGCTTCTATTTAGAATTTTGGTCGGCCTGGTTGACCCGTATAAAAACAGCAGGTACCTGTGTAGCATTGACTTCGTGGTAAAAGTTTTATGTCATTGCCAAAGCTTTTCGAAGAATAGACTATCTGTGCACTCTGCGGATTAATAGTTTCAGCTGAAAAAGGACATAAATTGATTGCTTAAGTCGAAAGGAATCAAAATCACTTCAGGAAACCATTTTCTTCCTGGCGTAATAGTTCAGTAACAATTCTCTAATATTGAGCCAAGACATTCGAGTGGAAGAAGAAGGTATCGCCCGTTCGATCACCATCTTCTCAAAAAAGATACGAAGGCTCCAGGTCATTCCTACGACCGCTGATTGTCTCGCGTAATGATTATTTGCGTGATGACTATTTGCGTGATGCCTACTTGCGTGATGCCCTTTGCCGTTATGCCTATTTGCATAAAGCTTTTTCGTGTTATGCCTATATTTGCGTTATGCTTACTTGCATTTTGCCTTTTTCGTCGCGTTATGCCTATTTTCGTTTTGCCTTTTCGCGTTATGCCTATTTGCATTATGCCTTTTTCTGCATTTTGACTATCTGCATGATACCTGAAACGGGTGTTTGGATCGATGCATTCACGACTTGGAAACTACTATATCAACTACAGAGGATTGCATTTTGTCATAGATATACCTCCATATTAAATTCTCTTAACTTATTTTCTTGACACATTTTGTAGACATCTTAAAGGATTCTCGCCATGCTATAAGCCAGCTGGAGTTAGCTGATGTAGCTTTAAATTTAAAAGCCAATAAAAGTCAAGAGATTTTAGTTTTTCTAAAGTAATTTTTATATTGTTATATTATAATTACCAATTTCATTTCTTTATCAAGGTCTGTAACTGCAGTCCCGTGTGAGGTGTCCCTTCCTCAACAGACCAGTGAAATATGTAAAGCGATGAGGGAAAAAGAGCTGGCTCGAAAACAGGCCACGTTTACCTACAAATTCGACGCTTCCGTGCACGGCTTTGCATTATTAAATATGACACCCAATGAACTGAGGGCTGTGTTAACTCAAGATCCTTTCAGCAGATACTGGGTCAATGGTTATCTTACCTCGGTTGTAGCAAGCAATGCATCTTTTTACCAATATTTTAGTATCACTGGTGGAAAGGAGATCACAAACATTTCAGAATATCTCTCGCTATCAGCATCTTTCCAGTCATTCATGGAGCCAGCAATTGGAGTAAGTAGATGAGGGGGTCTTGGTTTCCCGACTACTGGGTACTAACCAACCAGAAAACGTTTCCTGCCCGGAATTCTTCTTAACGAAACGGTCTCTCTTTCCCTTCTAGAGATACGCAAGACTTCCTTCCAGATATGAGGCTTTCATTAGAAATAAACCTTTATGGATAAGCGACAAGTACTTCACTCAGCAGCGTCTGGCGGGAGCCAACCCGATGTCCATCCGCCAGGTGACTATCCATGGAGGTAGGGCTTAAACTGTCGGCAGAAAAAGTGGATCTGTCTTACTTTGACTTGCAAAACTTGAGTACACTCGAACCTCCGCTAAAGGACGCCACCGGTAATCGGACGTCTCTCGTAAGCGGACACGGACACCTATTCGTGGTCCACAGGGTCTAAAATATCCTCCCGTATATCTAACGAAATGGGTTCGATTTTAACAGTTTAATCGCAGTCGACTGTCCTGGACAAAACATAGTCCTTTCGATTACAATTAGCTTTTTTTTCATTTCATTTCCTTTTTAAACTTTTCTTCAAGCCAGTCGTACGAAAATTTGTCTCCTTAAAGGGCCCCTGTGACCAAAAAATCAATTTATATTTTTCTTTGGATTTGAAACTATGTTAACAAAACACTAAGTGACCCACGTTTTAAGCCTTGATTTCAAAAAGACACCTCTTTATTTTATCTGTAATTTTCCTTTTTAATGGTCCGCCATCACTAATATTATGTTCTTGACAGAGCTGGATCGAGGAGAAAATGACGTCAAAGGCTCACTAGTTTAAGAATGCAATACGTGTGTACGCCGCAGAATTAATATGCAGCACGGGGGTTTTGTCTTTTAGACTTTTAAACTCACGCTTTACATATATAATAAGCCGCGTTCACACGCTGAAATTTTAAGCTAGTGAGCCTCTGACGTCACTTTTCCCTGGATCCAACCCTCTGAGGTCCAATCGGTCAGTTTTGAACGTGAGTAATGGCGGACCGTGAAATCCAAAACTTACACTCAAAGTAAACGGCCTTTGGATAAAAATCAAAGCTCAAAATTTTGCCAGTCAGATGTTAAGTAAACACACTTTCAAAATCTGAAGGAAAAAAGGAAGTGTTTTTTTTTTTTTTTTATCACAGGGGCACTTCAAAGGAGCAAGGCAATTCTATACCATATCCTGCTCCTCTCACAGTTTATCCGCTTTCCCGTAATAAGAACTGCCTTGGCTGAGTTAGACGCACTCTTCAGGAACTTCCTCACCCAATCTCAAACAAATTCTAATGAACAAATGGCATCTTATACAAAACCAGCCCTTAAAAACTCTCCCCTAAGGAGGTCTTTGAAAGATGTACTTTTTAGAGAAGAGCTCTGACGTCTTTGAATTTCCTATCTTGACCAATAAGAGTCGTGTTTTGCCTGCCTACTCACCTTGAAACACAACTACAAATTGTCTTAAGGAGCTGTAAAAGACTTGTTGTGGTGTATTATATGCCCTCTATTGGACTTGTTTTTTTTTCAACTTGAACGGACACCTCCCGTAAGCGGACACTTAGCCTCGGTCTCGAGGGTGTCCCGCTTACGGAAGTTTCGACTGTATCATACCCAAATGAAAAGTGACTCACAAGGTCTAGAATTTAATTTGTATACATGTCACGCCTCTTGATGGGTTCCACCTCTATCGCAGCGGTGACACAGTTCATTTTGGCGACCTCTCAGAAAGGTGAGCCAGTTTCCCCCGAAGGTCGTGGGTTCAATTCCCACCCTGGTCATAGTTTTTCTCTGTCCTTGTGTCCCAATTTCCATTAGTAAGGCTAACGCTCATATGGTTGATATGGGGTTGAAAGCTACAACAAGTTGCAAAATTGTTGAGACACTTTCATTAAAAAACACCTTTTCTAGCTTCCAATGCCCGCCGTATCTAGAATTTAAACCTTTCCCACTTCCTCTCCCCCCTCCCCCTTTCAATGTTGACTGCTTAAGTTCCCAACATTTTTTTGTCTTGCTAGCAACACTGATAAGGGGGGGAGGGGGGCTACAGTGTGAGAGATAATAGGGAAATTAATTACGCCCCAAGAAGGTGAAGTGTCTTCACTATTTTTGCAAATTGTTGTCTGATTGATTGCAATACTTTTGCCAGTCCGGATTTGAATCCTATAGGGAAACGTTTCAACGTAGAAAAGCAGGAACTAAAGAAACAATCATTAAATATCGTATAAGCTCTGAAACATTTCAGAAGTTTGCACGCGAAGTGCAAAGCACATTGTACCAAACACGAAAGGATATTAATTATTGACATACGGTAGCATCGATTTGCCGGTGTTTGGACTTATCATCGCTAACAGAAGATTCCGTACCAAATACTAAAGCGAGCAAAGTATGTTGCACTGCATATCTGATGCACAGAAAGTTACACACGGCTTGTATTATGTAACACAATACCATTTATTGTGTTTCTTGGTGACGTCAAAGGGGATGGTGGCGTCACAGTTGAAAATCGTATCTTCGAGGAAACAGCACAATTCGACTAGTAGTTTCTGTTCTAATCAATCGAATGCATTACCAGGTGATTCGTAATAAAGCTCACACAGTTAGAAATCCTGTACATATCATGAATTCCATTTACCAACGGTCTACCATCCAAGCACGGTCTACCATCGCAACAGCAAGAAATATGATATCATATTATTTTCTCAGTGAAAAGTTGTGGTAGACCGTGTAGACCGTTTCATATAAATGTCATAATGTGTAGCCGGTACAAATTTGTTCGCTTTTGTATCTCATTGTAAAACAAATCTCGCAAAGGATTTTGCACAATCGGGTGCTTTTTTTTGATCATTGTGCTCAGTCAGTCATTCCAAAGAACATGGAATTAGCCTGTACCGGACACGTCACTTAGAAGACTTGCTAGTAAGCGTTACCAATCCCTTCTCTGGAAGCAGACTAGCCCGAAAGCAATAAGTAATTTCACAAATGGAGCGCTATGACAATGTATCTTGGTATAACAATGTTTGCTAGGAATAGAGTTTTCTGTAAGTGTATGTTCCCTTTAAATGGCTCGCGATCGCAGTTAAAGGAGGGGTTATGTCTGTTTGTCATTCGTATACAACAGCTAATTTTCGTAAATGTTGCGCGTGCTTTAGATGTCATGTGTCGACCGAAATATAGGTGTTTAACGCAAATTATTTCGAAATCGGTTCCAGGATATTTCTAGCGTACTTTAAAAAGCGAAAGGATGGAAATCACACCTTTTCGTGTACCAAATTATGTGTATTTTCGACCCGACTCACAGAAAGCACTGAAATGCCTTCAAATTACGTCATACCGAAACCCCGCCAAAATCCAGTTTATCCCTGGCCATTTTCCATTGACAGCAGATCAGAGAATTAAACCCTTTTTTTTTGGAAACACCATATTAAACGCAAACGATAGACGCCTTCCCGTTCCAATAAACAAAGTGACCGTACGCCAATACAGTGACAACCAACTCAGACAACAAGTTGCAAAATTGTTGAGACACTTTCATTAAAAAACACCTTTTCTAGCTTCCAATGCCCGCCGTATCTAGAATTTAAACCTTTCCCACTTCCTCTCCCCCCTCCCCCTTTCAATGTTGACTGCTTAAGTTCCCAACATTTTTTTGTCTTGCTAGCAACACTGATAAGGGGGGGAGGGGGGCTACAGTGTGAGAGATAATAGGGAAATTAATTACGCCCCAAGAAGGTGAAGTGTCTCCACTATTTTTGCAACTTGTTGTCTGATTGATTGCAATACTTTTGCCAGTCCGGATTTGAATCCTATAGGGAAACGTTTCAACGTAGAAAAGCAGGAACTAAAGAAACAATCATTAAATATCGTATAAGCTCTGAAACATTTCAGAAGTTTGCACGCGAAGTGCAAAGCACATTGTACCAAACACGAAAGGATATTAATTATTGACATACGGTAGCATCGATTTGCCGGTGTTTGGACTTATCATCGCTAACAGAAGATTCCGTACCAAATACTAAAGCGAGCAAAGTATCTTGCACTGCAGATCTGATGCTCCGAAGGCTACACACGGCCCGTACTATGTAACACAATACCATTTATCGTGCTTCTTGGTGGCGTCAAAGGGGATGGTGGCGTTACAGTTGAAAATCGTATCTTCGAGGAAACAGCACAATTCAACTAGTACTTTCTGTTCTAATCAATCGAATGCATTACCAGGTGATTCGTAATAAAGCTCACACAGTTAGAAATACTGTACATATCATCTATTCCATTTACCAACGGTCTACCATCCAAGCACGGTCTACCATCGCAACAGCAAGAAATATGATATCATATTATTTTCTCAGTGAAAAGTTGTGGTAGACCGTGTAGACCGTTTCATATAAATGTCATAATGTGTAGCCGGTACAAATTTGTTCGCTTTTGTATCTCATTGTAAAACAAATCTCGCAGAGGATTTTGCACAATCGGGGGCTTTCTTGTGATTATGGTGGTCAGGCAGGCATGCTGAAGAGCAGGGAGGTAGCCTGTACCCGACACGTCAATTAGGAGACTTGCTGGTAAGCGTTACCAATCCCTTCTCTGGAAGCAGACTAGCCCGAAAGCAATAAGTAATGTTACAAATGGACCTGTATGAAAATGTATCTTTGTATAACAATGTTTGCTAGGAATTGATCTTTCGGAAAGTGGATGTTCCCTTTAAATGGCATGCGATCGCAGTTAAAGGAGAGGTTATGTCTGTTTCTCATTCGTAAACAACAGCTAATTTTCGTAAATGTTGCGCGTGCTTTAGATGTCATGTGTCGACCGAAATATAGGTGTTTAACGCAAATTATTTCGAAATCGGTTCCAGGATATTTCTAGCGTACTTTAAAAAGCGAAAGGATGGAAATCACACCTTTTCGTGTACCAAATTATGTGTATTTTCGACTTGACTCACAGAAAGCACTGAAATGCCTTCAAATTACGTCATACCGAAACCCCGCCAAAATCCAGTTTATCGCTGGCCATTTTCCATTCACAGCAGATCAGAGAATTAAACCCTTTTTTTTTGGAAACACCATATTAAACGCAAACGATAGACGCCTTCCCGTTCCAATAAACAAAGTGACCGTACGCCAATACAGTGACAACCAACTCAGACAACAAGTTGCAAAATTGTTGAGACACTTTCATTAAAAAACACCTTTTCTAGCTTCCAATGCCCGCCGTATCTAGAATTTAAACCTTTCCCACTTCCTCTCCCCCCTCCCCCTTTCAATGTTGACTGCTTAAGTTCCCAACATTTTTTTGTCTTGCTAGCAACACTGATAAGGGGGGGAGGGGGGCTGCAGTGTGAGAGATAATAGGGAAATTAATTACGCCCCAAGAAGGTGAAGTGTCTCCACTATTTTTGCAAATTGTTGTCTGATTGATTGCAATACTTTTGCCAGTCCGGATTTGAATCCTATAGGGAAACGTTTCAACGTAGAAAAGCAGGAACTAAAGAAACAATCATTAAATATCGTATAAGCTCTGAAACATTTCAGAAGTTTGCACGCGAAGTGCAAAGCACATTGTACCAAACACGAAAGGATATTAATTATTGACATACGGTAGCATCGATTTGCCGGTGTTTGGACTTATCATCGCTAACAGAAGATTCCGTACCAAATCCTAAAGCGAGCAAAGTATCTTGCACTGCAGATCTGATGCTCCGAAAGTTACACATGGCTTGTATTATGTAACACAATACCATTTATTGTGTTTCTTGGTGACGTCAACGGGGATGGTGGCGTTACAGTTGAAAATCGTATCTTCGAGGAAACAGCACAATTCAACTAGTACTTTCTGTTCTAATCAATCGAATGCATTACCAGGTGATTCGTAATAAAGCTCACACAGTTAGAAATACTGTACATATCATCTATTCCATTTACCAACGGTCTACCATCCAAGCACGGTCTACCATCGCAACAGCAAGAAATATGATATCATATTATTTTCTCAGTGAAAAGTTGTGGTAGACCGTGTAGACCGTTTCATATAAATGTCATAATGTGTAGCCGGTACAAATTTGTTCGCTTTTGTATCTCATTGTAAAACAAATATCGCAAAGGATTTTGCACAATCGGGTGCTTTGTTTTGATGATTGTGCTCAGTCAGTCATTCCAAAGAACATGGAATTAGCCTGTACCGGACACGTCACTTAGAAGACTTGCTAGTAAGCGTTACCAATCCCTTCTCTGGAAGCAGACTAGCCCGAAAGCAATAAGTAATGTTACAAATGGACCTGTATGAAAATGTATCTTTGTATAACAATGTTTGCTAGGAATTGATCTTTCGGAAAGTGGATGTTCCCTTTAAATGGCATGCGATCGCAGTTAAAGGAGAGGTTATGTCTGTTTCTCTTTCGTAAACAACAGCTAATTTCGTACATGTTGCGCGTGCTTTAGATGTCATGTGTCGACCGAAATATAGGTGTTTAAGGCAAATTATTTCGAAATCGGTTCCAGGATATTTCTAGCGTACTTTTAAAAGTGAAAGGATGGAAATCACACCTTTTGGTGTACCAAATTATGTGTATTTTCGACCCGACTCACAGAAAGCACTGAAATCGCTTCAAATTACGTCATACCGAAACCCCGCCAAAATCCAGTTTATCGCTGGCCATTTTCCATTTACAGCAGATCAGAGAATTAAACCCTTTTTTTTGGAAACACCATATTAAACGCAAACGATAGACGCCTTCCCGTTCCAATAAACAAAGTGACCGTACGCCAATACAGTGACAACCAACTCAGACAACAAGTTGCAAAATTGTTGAGACACTTTCATTAAAAAACACCTTTTCTAGCTTCCAATGCCCGCCGTATCTAGAATTTAAACCTTTCCCACTTCCTCTCCCCCCTCCCCCTTTCAATGTTGACTGCTTAAGTTCCCAACATTTTTTTGTCTTGCTAGCAACACTGATAAGGGGGGGAGGGGGGCTGCAGTGTGAGAGATAATAGGGAAATGAAATACGCCCCAAGAAGGTGAAGTGTCTCCACTATTTTTGCAACTTGTTGTCTGATTGATTGCAATACTTTTGCCAGTCCGGATTTGAATCCTATAGGGAAACGTTTCAACGTAGAAAAGCAGGAACTAAAGAAACAATCATTAAATATCGTATAAGCTCTGAAACATTTCAGAAGTTTGCACGCGAAGTGCAAAGCACATTGTACCAAACACGAAAGGATATTAATTATTGACATACGGTAGCATCGATTTGCCGGTGTTTGGACTTATCATCGCTAACAGAAGATTCCGTACCAAATACTAAAGCGAGCAAAGTATGTCGCACTGCAGATCTGATGCTCCGAAAGTTACACATGGCTCGTATTATGTAACACAATACCATTTATTGTGTTTCTTGGTGACGTCAAAGGGGATGGTGGCGTTACAGTTGAAAATCGTATCTTCGAGGAAACAGCACAATTCAACTAGTACTTTCTGTTCTAATCAATCGAATGCATTACCAGGTGATTCGTAATAAAGCTCACACAGTTAGAAATACTGTACATATCATCTATTCCATTTACCAACGGTCTACCATCCAAGCACGGTCTACCATCGCAACAGCAAGAAATATGATATCATATTATTTTCTCAGTGAAAAGTTGTGGTAGACCGTGTAGACCGTTTCATATAAATGTCATAATGTGTAGCCGGTACAAATTTGTTCGCTTTTGTATCTCATTGTAAAACAAATCTCGCAAAGGATTTTGCACAATCGGGTGCTTTCTTTTGATCATTGTGCTCAGTCAGTCATTCCAAAGAACATGGAATTAGCCTGTACCGGACACGTCACTTAGAAGACTTGCTAGTAAGCGTTACCAATCCCTTCTCTGGAAGCAGACTAGCCCGAAAGCAATAAGTAATGTTACAAATGGACCTGTATGAAAATGTATCTTTGTATAACAATGTTTGCTAGGAATTGATCTTTCGGAAAGTGGATGTTCCCTTTAAATGGCATGCGATCGCAGTTAAAGGAGAGGTTATGTCTGTTTCTCATTCGTAAACAACAGCTAATTTTCGTAAATGTTGCGCGTGCTTTAGATGTCATGTGTCGACCGAAATATAGGTGTTTAACGCAAATTATTTCGAAATCGGTTCCAGGATATTTCTAGCGTACTTTAAAAAGCGAAAGGATGGAAATCACACCTTTTCGTGAACCAAATTACGTGTATTTTCGACCCGACTCACAGAAAGCACTGAAATGCCTTCAAATTACGTCATACCGAAACCCCGCCAAAATCCAGTTTATCGCTGGCCATTTTCCATTTACAGCAGATCAGAGAATTAAACCCTTTTTTTTTGGAAACACCATATTAAACGCAAACGATAGACGCCTTCCCGTTCCAATAAACAAAGTGACCGTACGCCAATACAGTGACAACCAACTCAGACAACAAGTTGCAAAATTGTTGAGACACTTTCATTAAAAAACACCTTTTCTAGCTTCCAATGCCCGCCGTATCTAGAATTTAAACCTTTCCCACTTCCTCTCCCCCCTCCCCCTTTCAATGTTGACTGCTTAAGTTCCCAACATTTTTTTGTCTTGCTAGCAACACTGATAAGGGGGGGAGGGGGGCTGCAGTGTGAGAGATAATAGGGAAATTAATTACGCCCCAAGAAGGTGAAGTGTCTCCACTATTTTTGCTACTGGTTGTCTGATTGATTGCAATAATTTTGCCAGTCCGGATTTGAATCCTATAGGGAAACGTTTCAACGTAGAAAAGCAGGAACTAAAGAAACAATCATTAAATATCGTATAAGCTCTGAAACATTTCAGAAGTTTGCACGCGAAGTGCAAAGCACATTGTACCAAACACGAAAGGATATTAATTATTGACATACGGTAGCATCGATTTGCCGGTGTTTGGACTTATCATCGCTAACAGAAGATTCCGTACCAAATACTAAAGCGAGCAAAGTATCTTGCACTGCAGATCTGATGCTCCGAAAGTTACACACGGCTTGTATTATGTAACACAATACCATTTATTGTGTTTCTTGGTGACGTCAAAGGGGATGGTGGCGTTACAGTTGAAAATCGTATCTTCGAGGAAACAGCACAATTCAACTAGTACTTTCTGTTCTAATCAATCGAATGCATTACCAGGTGATTCGTAATAAAGCTCACACAGTTAGAAATACTGTACATATCATCTATTCCATTTACCAACGGTCTACCATCCAAGCACGGTCTACCATCGCAACAGCAAGAAATATGATATCATATTATTTTCTCAGTGAAAAGTTGTGGTAGACCGTGTAGACCGTTTCATATAAATGTCATAATGTGTAGCCGGTACAAATTTGTTCGCTTTTGTATCTCATTGTAACACAACTCTCGCAAAGGATTTTGCACAATCGGGTGCTTTCTTTTGATCATTGTGCTCAGTCAGTCATTCCAAAGAACATGGAATTAGCCTGTACCGGACACGTCACTTAGAAGACTTGCTAGTAAGCGTTACCAATCCCTTCTCTGGAAGCAGACTAGCCCGAAAGCAATAAGTAATGTTACAAATGGACCTGTATGAAAATGTATCTTTGTATAACAATGTTTGCTAGGAATTGATCTTTCGGAAAGTGGATGTTCCCTTTAAATGGCATGCGATCGCAGTTAAAGGAGAGGTTATGTCTGTTTCTCATTCGTAAACAACAGCTAATTTTCGTAAATGTTGCGCGTGCTTTAGATGTCATGTGTCGACCGAAATATAGGTGTTTAACGCAAATTATTTCGAAATCGGTTCCAGGATATTTCTAGCGTACTTTAAAAAGCGAAAGGATGGAAATCACACCTTTTCGTGTACCAAATTATGTGTATTTTCGACCCGACTCACAGAAAGCACTGAAATGCCTTCAAATTACGTCATACCGAAACCCCGCCAAAATGCAGTTTATCGCTGGCCATTTTCCATTCACAGCCGATCAGAGAATTAAACCGTTTTTTTTTTGGAAACACCTTTTTTAAACGCAAACGATAGACGCCTTCCCGTTCCAATAAACAAAGTGACCGTACGCCAATACAGTGACAACCAACTCAGGCAACAAGTTGCAAAATTGTTGAGACACTTTCATTAAAAAACACCTTTTCTAGCTTCCAATGCCCGCCGTATCTAGAATTTAAACCTTTCCCACTTCCTCTCCCCCCTCCCCCTTTCAATGTTGACTGCTTAAGTTCCCAACATTTTTTTGTCTTGCTAGCAACACTGATAAGGGGGGGAGGGGGGCTGCAGTGTGAGAGATAATAGGGAAATTAATTACGCCCCAAGAAGGTGAAGTGTCTCCACTATTTTTGCAACTTGTTGTCTGATTGATTGCAATAATTTTGCCAGTCCGGATTTGAATCCTATAGGGAAACGTTTCAACGTAGAAAAGCAGGAACTAAAGAAACAATCATTAAATATCGTATAAGCTCTGAAACATTTCAGAAGTTTGCACGCGAAGTGCAAAGCACATTGTACCAAACACGAAAGGATATTAATTATTGACATACGGTAGCATCGATTTGCCGGTGTTTGGACTTATCATCGCTAACAGAAGATTCCGTACCAAATACTAAAGCGAGCAAAGTATCTTGCACTGCAGATCTGATGCTCCGAAAGTTACACACGGCTTGTATTATGTAACACAATACCATTTATTGTGTTTCTTGGTGACGTCAAAGGGGATGGTGGCGTTACAGTTGAAAATCGTATCTTCGAGGAAACAGCACAATTCAACTAGTACTTTCTGTTCTAATCAATCGAATGCATTACCAGGTGATTCGTAATAAAGCTCACACAGTTAGAAATACTGTACATATCATCTATTCCATTTACCAACGGTCTACCATCCAAGCACGGTCTACCATCGCAACAGCAAGAAATATGATATCATATTATTTTCTCAGTGAAAAGTTGTGGTAGACCGTGTAGACCGTTTCATATAAATGTCATAATGTGTAGCCGGTACAAATTTGTTCGCTTTTGTATCTCATTGTAAAACAAATCTCGCAAAGGATTTTGCACAATCGGGTGCTTTCTTTTGATCATTGTGCTCAGTCAGTCATTCCAAAGAACATGGAATTAGCCTGTACCGGACACGTCACTTAGAAGACTTGCTAGTAAGCGTTACCAATCCCTTCTCTGGAAGCAGACTAGCCCGAAAGCAATAAGTAATGTTACAAATGGACCTGTATGAAAATGTATCTTTGTATAACAATGTTTGCTAGGAATTGATCTTTCGGAAAGTGGATGTTCCCTTTAAATGGCATGCGATCGCAGTTAAAGGAGAGGTTATGTCTGTTTCTCATTCGTAAACAACAGCTAATTTTCGTAAATGTTGCGCGTGCTTTAGATGTCATGTGTCGACCGAAATATAGGTGTTTAACGCAAATTATTTCGAAATCGGTTCCAGGATATTTCTAGCGTACTGTAAAAAGCGAAAGGATGGGAATCACACCTTTTCATCTACCAAATTATGTGTATTTTCGACTTGACTCACAGAAAGCACTGAAATCGCTTCAAATTACGTCATACCGAAACCCCGCCAAAATCCAGTTTATCGCTGGCCATTTTCCATTTACAGCAGATCAGAGAATAAAACCATTTTTTTTGGAAACACCATATTAAACGCAAACGATAGACGCCTTCCCGTTCCAATAAACAAAGTGACCGTACGCCAATACAGTGACAACCAACTCAGACAACAAGTTGCAAAATTGTTGAGACACTTTCATTAAAAAACACCTTTTCTAGCTTCCAATGCCCGCCGTATCTAGAATTTAAACCTTTCCCACTTCCTCTCCCCCCTCCCCCTTTCAATGTTGACTGCTTAAGTTCCCAACATTTTTTTTGTCTTGCTAGCAACACTGATAAGGGGGGGGGGGGTCTGCAGTGTGAGGGGGAGTAGGGGAATTGATTACGCCCCAAGAAGGTGAAGTGTCTCCACTATATTTGCAACTCGTTGTAGCACTTCACATTACACTCTAATCAGTTAAGTCCGTTGTAAATAAGTGTTTTGTCTGTGTTGTCTCCCGCTCTGTTTCTCTCCACTTTTAACGGTATTCTTCATTGAAATAGCAGCGTTCTTCTCCTTCCTCGGCCTCTCGAGCTCTCGACAGAAATTTCTCAAATTTTGTCGCTTCTCCTCTCGTACGCTTTCCCGCTCTTTATCCCGTTGTTCGTCGCTAATAGTAACTTCCTAAAGTAAACAAGTTTTTGAATGCGACATCAATGCCCACCCCATTTCCTGCGTAATTTCCCGCCAAGAAAAACGCGGGTTGCACATTTCTCGCCAAGAAAATATAACATACCCCTTACCACGACGGGCTGACACCTGATTCCCTTCCCTCCTCCGCAAAGAGTGTACAGGCGAGCGTACGAGACGTCAAAACCAAAATAATTATTTCTCGGATTAACAGTTTACCAAATTTTCAAGTAAAGCTATGATCCTCGCATTTATGGACGCAATTTTTTCAATTGCGCAGAGAAGCCGGAAAATTTCAGGACTTTAACCGGGTTTAAACCCGTCACCTCGCGATACCGGTGCGACGCGCTAACCAACTGAGCTATGAAGCCACTGACGTTGGGAGTGACCAACTCCAGCTTACTTGATTTCATATCCGCAGTTCAGTATTTGATTCATTTCATATATCACTTCGTTCATTGTTACCAATTTTTTTTAGCTATGGAGCTCCACTCTCGCGCACGCGTAAGTGCGCGCTCGAGGAGCTCCGCCTTTATTTTCTTTCTGTAGTTAAGTCATCCGGATAAAAAAAGTCCGGATTAAGGCGCTATTTTCTTTTTGGAGAACGTTCCGGCCAGACCCATCAAGTTGCAAAGAAAGTGCAACAATTTGAAGGAACACTTGCATAATAATCCCTCACATATTTCTGGAGAAGTATATATCATCCTCGAAGTGTGTTAATTTGAAGGCATTGTAATAATAATTGTCGCTGCTAATCGCCGTCCCCAAGTACCGCAACGACGCAGCTCAACGAGGTCGGACCGAAGGAGCTGTGCTGCCGGCTAGGCGCTCGGCCCCTGAACACGACCCATGTATGACCTCGGAGCACAGCACCACAGCCTGATGGAATAGACCGGGGGTCGATTTTGAGGAGGGAGGAAAACCGGAGTACCCAGAGAAAAACCCACGGAGTCAGATTGAGATCGACTGAAACTCAGCCCACGTACGACCCGAGCCAGAGTTGAACCCGGGTCACAGAGGTGGGAGGCATGGTTGATGACCACTAAACCACGCGGATTCAAACTCTAATCTAATAGAGGACTTAAACAACGACGACGGTGACGGCAACGAAAACGACATTTGAAAATATAAATTCGCGTCA
>NC_090890.1:51826164-51831164 GCF_036669925.1 Montipora capricornis | reverse complement strand
AGAGAAGCTTGGGTTAAGAGGTCTTTATACTTTAGCTCGTTCAGATTTCCACCAATAACTATAATGTTATTAGGGTTCATAGATGTTATCTGTTCACAAGTATCTCCAAGAAACTCCAACAAGTCCACCTCTCGATAGACTGGTTCCGGTGGATGGTAAATGGAGCACATATAAAAAACTGAATTAGGAGTTGATATTCTTGCCCACATACACTCAAAGTCATTCGCAAATTCATCCAAAATTACAATTTTCCAGTCAGTTATTCGAGCCAGTTATTTCAGCCAGTTATTCGAGTCGACCCAAATTGTCATTTCTCCTCTTTTAAGCAATGATATTAGGGAACTTAAGCAACGACGACGGCGAAGGCAACGAAAACGTCATCTCAAAATATAAATTCGCGTTATTATAATCACTTCGTGACAAGGGTGTGGTAGTTTCTCAAAAATGACATTGATCGGAACAACGCTTAATTTACGGAATTAATTCGAGGGTTTGCATAACTCCCCCGAGTGTTAAGATGAGGCTATGGAAACCCGGAAAAAAGTCCTCTATTGCTTTTATAAAATATTTTTCAAAGATAATTCGACAAATGAAGGAAAAAACCGTCTTTTTTTACTTTTAGATTGAAACAGATTTTCTTGATATAAGCTCATATTTCCTACCAGCCAATCAAAACGCGCGTCTGACTACATAGCCAATCAAAACTCGTGTGATTTCATACTCTCATCTAAACAGTTATTGACCAATGAGAGTGCGTGTACTATCCTAATTATTTTATAACAACTTACAGTGTCCACCACAGAAGCTGAGGGTTGCAATGTTAAGACAACAGGAGGTGAATGGTGCCATTTTCCATTCACCTACCGTGGAAAGGTTTACAGCAGTTGCACGACTGATGGCCATTACAAACTTTGGTGTTCAACAACGGATAATTACGATCAGCACGGCTTTTGGGGGAACTGCGCAGCCAGTAAGTTAAGATTAGTTCTCTACTTGCACAAATCCTACATGAAGATGTCCCAAGAGAAATCGAAAACAATGCCTATACAATTTTTTTTTTTTTTTTTTTGGGGGGGGGGGGGGTGGGGTTAAAGAGGGGTATTATGGGATTTGTGCAAGTGGAGAATACAAATATCTTTAGCTTTGGTAAATTTGTTTTTAAGGTTGAAGGCGAAGAATTAGAGACTTTAAGATCTACGACGCGGTCGTCAACGAGAACCCCACAAAGCAACAATATCATTGGTTAAAACATGAAAAATTATCGTGCTGCACGTGCGGCACAAATTTTAGCAACTATTTTTGCGGTCCTCTTCACAAAAACGACGTGAAATCACCAAATGTGAGGTTTCAAAGACAACGCGAGTGTACAAATGTGAATCTTTTATTCTTTACTTTTAATCTGAAACCACTAGTAACAATTATTTTTAGGAGAATTCGTCCACAATGTACGACGTGAACGCGATGCAATAATCGCGAAAGACGTTTTCGTCGACGTCGGCGTTGTCCTTATTAGTTCTTGAAACATGATTGCGCTCCTAGGAGTTCATATTAAATCACTCTGCGAGTCAAACTTCGCTTTTTGCAAAAGGGGAAAACTTGAAATTGGTCTTCCCGTAAAAGTATAAAGAAACGGACAATGATATAGTAGTTGTAGTATTGCCACCCTCCTTACCGTATAGCTCCGTTCAGTTTTTAAATGCAAAAGAAAAACGGGCTCCGACTTGAGGTGGTTTAAGAGCTCATATTCTTTCTATTTTGCGATTTAAGAGGTAGTAGGTGAGTAGGATTTGCTAGGTTTAGGTGGTTTCCAGTTTGAGGAGGAATTGAAGCTCTGACTAAAAAGTCCTTGAGTGATTTGTCCTTCCTGTAGGCGACAATAGGAGCATTAGGAAAAAATTGCGCAAGTTTTGGGACGTTAGATATTAATTTGATGATGAAAATTACGGGTAAAATCATATTTAAGACAACGTTTCGGTATCCTCATGACACCATCATTAGGTCAAAATATAATATTTAAAAGATAACAAGAACATTAATGTTCAAGTTTAAGTTCAAAGTCCCTAAAGGCTAGGCTAGAGTCTCGCTTTTATCGAGTCACTTTGAATATTTAGACACGGTTTGTGCCCGCGAATAAGGAACATCTTGTATAGAAGACAGTCAAATTTGCCGGAGCATTTCTTAAGAATGCAAAACATGTTAGATGTTATTGTTCTTGATTGGTGTTGACTTTGGCTGTGATTGAATATTGATCCAGATCTTTTATGCTCATCGATTCTTTGGTAGAGATGTCGACGCGTGTAACCAACACAGCTGGCATCACAACAGCCACATTCAAATTTGTAAACTACTAACGTTTAATAACTTTCGTGACATGAGCCTTTCTTTCTTTCCCCTCATTTTCTCTTGGGTGTCTTTAATATATGACTGTTTTTAGCAATAGGTTGTAAAAGCGAATCGATGAAGCTTGAAATACGTTCTGTAGGGCCACCACTACCGGAAACTATCGGTCTGCTGACTGGGTCTGGTTTGTGTATTTTCGTCATGGAGTGTATAGAATACCGGTATTCTGGGTGGGTTCTGGCTTTGATTGAGTCATCTGAAAGTCATTGCGCCAATATGGTTGTTTGTATACAGTGCATTGACTATGTTGCTGACCTTCTTGTCCGTCGAGGACAGTACAGGATTGTAGATTGTAGAGGGATGTAAAAGTTTGTGTCACAGACTTCTACGTTGCCTTCTCGGATGTTGTCTTGGGCATCGATGACGACTGTTGTGGTCCTCTAATCAGCTTTTTTAATGTTCACCTTTCTATATCTGCGTAGTGCGGATAGTGCTTGTCGTTCTTGTGCTGACAAATTCTCTTTAGCATTGCTAAAGCATATTGAAGCAATTTCAAATTTTCAATTGGTTCTGGATAGAGATCGGCTAGTCGATGACTGAATTCTTCTCTCGGCGTTTTCGTGTCTGGTTTGGTGCAGCTGTTTCTTGAGTCTAAAAATGGTCTCAATGTCTGCGCTGGAGTCTAACCACGCAAGGTAGTTGAAAAACACTGGCAGAGGTAGTTTTCTCATTGCGAAATGAGGCTTTGAAAAAAAAAGTAAAGACATCCAAAAATATTCTACCGTTCGTTAGAGTGTCGTTGTAATTCCTGCTCTAATTAGATGCTATTTTAAATTTATAGTATGGATAGGTAATTTTATTATAGATTCTTAATCTAGTATTTTCTTAATTTATATACTATTGTAAATACACGTACATTTTTGTAACCAGTCCCTTTTTAGGCGCATTAATGTCACGTGTTTAAATAACGTTTTTCAATAGACCAATTCGGCTAACTCAATGTTGTACCCAATTCAAATCTTTTGGGAATAAAGCTTTTTGTTCCAAGTATTTCCATATCATTTAAATGTGAATGCTTCATTGTCATGCAAATTCAACACACAAAGAATCTTAACCCCGAGAGATTTGAATTGGGTACAACATTGAGTTAGCCGAATTGGTCTATTCAGTTCAGTTCAGTTCAGTTACCATCTTCAACCCAGCTGTACCTTAACTTAAAGAGATCCTTATGAAAAACTGGTTTTTAATATCTAACGTCCCAAAACTTGCGCATTTTTTTCCTAATGCTCCTATTGTCGCCTACAGGAAGGACAAATCACTCAAGGACTTTTTGGTCAGAGCTTCAATTCCTCCTCAAACTAGAAACCACCTAAACCTAGCAAATCCTAGGAACACCACTGGTTTCCTAAACAGTCAAATGTAAAGCATTATTGACGCAACTACTACCTCTTAAATCGCAAAATAGAAAGACCACGAGCTCTTAGACCACCTCAAGTCGGAGCCCTTTTTATTTCGCATTTAAAAACTAAACTGAGTTATATACGGTAAAGAGGGTGACAATATCACAACTACTATATCTTTGAGGGTCGCAATATGAATGTGATACATGAAATAAATCATATTGCACCGGTATCGCATATGAATGAAAATTTATTTTCTTAAGAAAAACGTCGCACTTAGACTCGCTTTGAAAAAGAAGCAGACATCAACTCGGAATTGACCTTTTCAGGTTTCATGTTCAAACAGTGTGAACCATATGTTTACAAAGGTATTTGGTGTTTGTTTGAATATTTTTCCTCACATAATTAAATTTTGTTGTCTTTAGAGAACATCGAGGAGAAGATAGAAGGTAAAAAATTTGTGACTCTTGTATTGTACGTGTAATTAATGGCACCCGTTGCGTCTTGACCTTGCGTTAGTGTCTGTGACACCCCGAAGATAAAAGAGTGCACACATGTTGGATACTAAATGAATAACTTGAAACACAGTAAGATTTAAATGTCAGGGCAGTTTTTCTATCCATAATTCCGAAGCAAATTTACTTTGCGTCGATGATGACAATGGTGATGATTGTTTTTTTGCGGGACCAATAGGATTGAACTGGAACGAACTCAATGCGACATTGAATCCCACATTTGACTGGGAAACCGCTGTACAAACAGCTCTGAGAACTGATGATTCTTTGGAAGACGTAAGTTACCTGAGGGGTAGAGATTTCTTGCCTATTATTTGGAATGCGTAATGCAAGTTGTGTTTGTTTAAACGAAAATTTTAACGTGGGCTGTACTGCCGTTTTTAAAGACACCTGTTCTTTTAATGGATAAAAATGTTCAAGTGTCAGATATCATTTTTGGGCAAGAGAAAATGCAAAATCAGCTTCTGAATTATTCGAAGTTTCCGGTTCCTTTTCCATAGCTTGGAAAATGATACATCTTTTTGGACTATTTAGTGTGCGGTATCGTAGGATATTTTTATCAGTCTCGCTGTAGCTTGGCGAGCCCGTAGGGTGAGTCACAGCTGTGAAATCTCTTCCGCCAACAATTCTGTTCTCTTTTAAGAGGAGATGTAATTGTGACCTTTTTTTGGCGTCTTTAATTTCAGGCCATAAAAAAGGGTTTCATCTTTGCTCTTCGCTACGAGTTGTGTGATGACATGCCCAG
>NC_090890.1:51808664-51818664 GCF_036669925.1 Montipora capricornis | reverse complement strand
GAGTTGAATATCAACCATCTTTTTACCAAACTGAACTAAGATGAATCATTGTTTAATTAACTTCACAACCCTGTTGAACAAAAATATGCTCAATGGAAGCGACTACGTAGCATTTAAGTACATTCCTCTTCGACTGCTGTTTCGCTAATAACCAGAGATTTAACCATCCGGAACAAGTTAAAAGCATCACCTTTTGGTCATCTTAACGTATACTACCATTTATTATCCAACTCTGAAAGATATCAACACTGTCAATTAAAAACGTGCTTAACGAGTGAAAATTACTATTTCAAGATATTTACATTTGTACAGTTGAAGAACCAATCCGGCACATTTTCCACTACGCGCGTCACGAAAATAATGTCACACTCAGTTGACGAATAAACTCGTTGTTACAGTACAGGTTGGACAATAAATAGCTTGTTAGCTGAGGTGCTGGTGTGGGTC
Organism: Montipora capricornis; assembly: GCF_036669925.1. Classification (NCBI taxonomy): domain Eukaryota; kingdom Metazoa; phylum Cnidaria; class Anthozoa; order Scleractinia; family Acroporidae; genus Montipora; species Montipora capricornis. Next base: position 51,818,217 of record NC_090890.1, on the reverse strand, counting down.
CTTAAAGTACAGCTTAACTCGATCGAAAAACTACCACACGCCAAAAAATCTCAATCAAAATGCAATACAAGACCGGGATAAATAGGTCGTTTGCAACCAATCTCTGGGGACACAGATAATAATGCTACAACATACAATTGCTGGTGGACGAACAAAAACAGCTAATGAGAAATCTTTTATTTTCCTCCACCAACATGGCGACGATGACGTAAGGTGAAATCAGCCCCTCCCTACTCCTCCAGACCACACAGGGAGGAACTCGTTTTTCACTTTTGAATGTCTCCCAAGGTACATTATCTAATGGAACCCTTCTGCGTCAGCCTGAAACGTGCTCTGGCAGCTTTGCATCCACTGAATCAAATGCTGAAGTACCACTGCAGAGAGATTGTAATCCCGACCGCCTTTGGCACCCCAATACTGATGGATGACCAAGGGTTTATGGACTTACTATTTGCATTTGGAAGTGAAGGAGCTTTAAGGTTACTTCGGGGCGGACACCAATATGCTACATGGGAAGCAACAGACTTGAGAGCGCAGATAAAGGCAAGAAAATTTTTTTCGCCTATAAAGTAAAATGTGACCATTGCTTAGATATTTATATACATATTTGCCATGCTCTTCGTCGGCATTTTTTTCAAACCCAGCGCGTGCTCTCGTGAAGTTGAATATCTGACGTTTTATTTAACTGTACTTTTGTGGTATAAGCAGGGGCTTGGGGCAAGCTCATACTGCGTCAAAATGATCTGGGTCGAGAAGTATACCCGGAAAAGTAAGAAAGTAAGTATAATATATCCGTATTTCGAAAACGCGCTTCAAAAGAACGATTGATACAATTCCTTTCCAGGTAGGAATGTCAGGTGACATGTGGTTCTGGCAAACGCAGTCCTGATTCCATTGAAAGGCCGAAATAAGACTAACAGCATCACATAAGCCTAAGAGACTTTCCAATACTAGAAAAAAAATGAAACAACAGAATAGATGTAAATATTCTTGCTTGGGAGCAGGGATGACGCTGTGGTGAAAGCATTTTACTCCGAACAATGTGGCCCGGGTTTGACTTCCAAACTTGGCGTTGCATGTGGTTTGAGTTTGTTGGTTCTGTCTTCTGCTCCGAGATGTTTTTCTCCGGGTACTCCGATTTCTCCCTCTCAAAAACCAACCAGCGATTTGATATGATTTGCTTTGATGTGACTTCTGTACATTGTCCCCAATTAGTGCCCTAGGGCTAAATGCTAAATACAGTTGACACTTATTTTTATTATTATGTACAATTAAATTACGTTTTGCTGGTCAACCGGACTCATTTCATTCCTTGCAGCGGGTTACAGCTAATAGTCAAGGTTCACAAGGTTCTGGGCATCTCTCAAATCTCAAGAACTCTTTGCAGTATCCTTTCAGTTCCAGTAATGCGGTCTTCTGCACGTGCCCTGATCGTACGCTGATACCAATATTCTGAAGTGACTTATTCAGCCCATTAGGGATTGCTCCCAAAGCTCCTACAGCAACCGGTATCACCTCCACTTTTGGCATAGCCCACATCGTTATTATTTCGCACTTGAGATCTTCGGATATTTTTGATTTTTTTCACTTTCTTTTGAGTTAACTCTGCGGTCAGCTGGTACAGCAACATTTATTTTTAAACAGACTCTATCCACCTTCCTCACAACAATAATATCCGGCCTTCTAGCCTCTATTGTATGGTCACAATGTATGTTGGAATCCCAGAACACCTTGATATTGTCCGTCTGGAACACACTCTGGGGCTGCTACCGGTTCTCGTACCATTGTCTACTCTGTCCAACCCATTCACACCACACAATTCCCAATGAATTATTTTGGTGACATCATCGTGTCTCGTCTCATACTCTTTTTTTTTCAAGTCTTCTGCACTCGCTAATGACATGGGTAACAATTTCCCCTCTGTCGTGACACATTCTACACAGTGGAGATTACATACGCTTGTCCACATGAAACTTCACATAATTCATTCCCAAAGCTTGTTCTTGTGCTACACAGATGAGAAGTTCAGTGCTGGTCAGCTTTTTTTATCCACTTCCACGGTACTGCCACGTCAATAAGTTTGCAGGTTTTGTTCTTATGGTCTTTGATCACAGTATCTGACTTGTTACATGCTAATTCTCTATCAGTGTGTATCAGTACATCCCAGAATATTGTAGTTTCTTCATTTCCAGTGACAAATGCTGGTTTGTGTTTATACCACTTATCCGACACCTGAATATTGTAGTGTTGAGATATCTTCCAATGTATGTATGTTGGTGTCTTGTTGTGTCTTTGAATATAGTCAGTTTTTGCAAGTTCCTGGAACCTGTCACATCTGCTCCCAAATAATTTATGCTGTACCTAACTCAGTTCTCCTTATATGTTATACAGAAACGTGGACTTGCAGACAAGAGACTCGTTCCGTACTTCCCATACCGTGACGACATTGAAGAAATCTTACAAGTTATCGAGAAGGTGGCCGAAAGTTACGTTAACCTGTAAGTTTCAACACAGACTTGACTTTAGTTGACGGAAATGGCCCGAAAAGCGAAATTTAAATAAAGTGAGCTATACGACACTGAAGATATCGATCTTCCTTTTCTAAACGCGACTTATTTAAAATGTTCCCTACAGCTATCGAGCAAATTCGAAAGAGAGAAATAAGCTATCCTGGGGATTGCATTGGCCGGCTCAGTTTTTGTAAACAGGCAGCATTATAATGGAGAGATCTTGCATTTATGTTGCTTAGCCTGATTTTCACCTTGATTGCCTGCTTGGAGGTAAATCTACGGTAATCAGTGACATCAGTTTGGAATCAGAGGACTCGGTTTGAGCATACGTGGCATGGAGAAGATAAAATCGAGCAAAGCTTGGTATCCGAAGAAATGTTTCCTTATCCGTTTTTGTTCTCTAAAGTGGACTGTCCAAAACGTTGTGGAAACGCTTGTGTGGACACAAAATGTTGTTGTGTTTTCAAGAAACAGAAAGCAGAGGTTTTGCAAAGACGGGACCTATGATCATGAATCAAGGTCATGATTCTGGCGTGTTTTTCTTTTTTCATGGCCTGTGATAGCAGAAATCGATTTAGTGTTTTAATATAAAAAAAAACCGTATTTCTCTTCCTAAGGTATTATGACAACGACAAAGGCATTCATTAGGACAGCGAGCTCCAAGCTTACGCAAACGAATTGTCTATTAACGGACTGGACCGAACGGAGGCATTGGAAGGGTATCAGTGATTAGTTGGCTAGTTGGTTCATGTGCTAATTTACTTATTAAAGGGAAAGCTAATATCCTATTGTTGATCTGTGGATCTGATCCTCTTCTTTCCTTTCCAAGAAAAACTTACTGCCCTTTATTTTCAACAGATTCAAGGATTTCTTGCCAAAATTGATTCCAAGAAAGACCTCGTGGATATTGTGGCCCGCATCATCTCGCAGGTGACCATCCAACACGCTGCAGTGAACTATGAACTAGCAGACTATGCTGTGTATGCGCCTAACCTGCCAACCAAACTTTACAATGATACCAGGGTGAATGACGGCGAATTCTCGGTTTACCGACTTCCAAACAGATTGACCTCTGCTGTAAGTAACGTTTACATGTTTTAAAAGGAGGAGTAGACTATAGGCTACTCCCCACCCCACTCCTGCACACCAAGGTAAATTAACGGAGCTGGCCAACGTTGTGATCTTGTGACAGATAAGAGCTGTTCCACTATGGGTGGTCTGGCGAGTCAATGACATTGTCAACCAACCAAGTGATTTATTTCAATTTACTTTAATCTGACGTTTCTCATTGAAAACTATGTAAAATAAGATTTTTGACATTTACAGATCGGGGCTCAATTTGCCAACGCTTTGGCATCATTCCGTTTCGATTCGTTGTTTGACTACGGCAACGAACTACGAGACATCAAAGCTGTTAACATCATAAATCGCCACTACGAGGACCTAATGCTGAGAGTCCAAACACATATGCAGCAAACAAATGAAGAGCGGGAAAAGATTGGTGATTTGACTTATCCGTATTTAATTCCAAGATGGATTCCTAATGGAGTTCAGAACTAGACCATCTTAAAGGGAACTTGAACGACTTTGTAGAGACAGTAGCACCTGTCACAGACAGCCTGTTATTTGGTGTAACCGCTGTAGCATTCTTTACTGTTAAGTCTAAGTCATTGCTTCAGTTGTTTAGTCTTTGTTTTGAGTTTGAGCAGCAAGTCAACCACATTGTACCTTACAAAAACTACAATATCACAATCAATGTGGTCGTTTGATACCAAGCGCCTAGGAATGTGGGTGTGAGTAAACGTAGGCATTCAACACACGTAGTACAACTTTGAGATGCTCTTTGCAAAAAGGTAAAAACAAAAAAAAAAAAAAAAAAAAAAGAGAAAAAACGAAAAAGATCTCATATCTTCTAAATGAGTATTTCTTATTGTTCAAATTTAAAGGGTTAGGTCGGTTTAAATTAAAAATAACCGTTTACATAGACGTGGCAGTCTTCGCTTCTAAGTTCCCGTTATAGTCAGTCGTTTCTAATTAAGTACAGGGGAGACGTAACAGTAAGCTAAGTGTTTACAATAAAGGCAATTGATGAATACTTGCTGTGTGTTTTTTAGTTTGAAACCCGAATATAAATCAACGACGATATAATACCGTGAGATGATACTGCATTAGTTTCTCGGCAAAGGGTGAAAGAATGTTGAAAATAAGAATACTAGGGAGGAATGGGTAACAGTTCATGTAACCAACACATAGAGCACAAACTATTGCTAACTACGCTTAAGGTTAGCTATCGTGTGGAAGTCTATTGGGCTTATTCCTAGGTATGGTGATTTAGCCTGGAATGTCCTCAGTTTTTGGTCAGAAGTCGCGTGGGATGCTCTACCCATTGACCTTTTGCACAAATGGCGTTCAAAGCCTAGTGTTTCAGACTTGGTTGAAACGCGCATCAAGTTCGTTATCAAAGACCGGTGATTTTCACAAATAAATATATCCTTTTGTTTCAATGCCATGCAGAGAGTATTTTTAGCGTCTCGGCTATGAGTAAATTAAAAAAAGAAGAATAAACCAAAATGAGACTTGTGGGTTTAATCCAGTCAAACACAAAGGTGGTCTAAGCAGCTGCAATAACTACTTGTAAGCAACAAGTTCGTTCATCTAGACGTCTCTCTGGTGTGCGGGATTGACATGGTCCTGCGGCCACCCTGACTCCGTTATAAACACAGCTAATGAAAAACCCAGCGCTCTAGAGATCGATTGAGAAACGGGAATTCCACTCACCGTTGAGCACTTATCACCCCAAAACCTCGCGCGTTTCTCTCAAAATCTTCCAACTTCTCCCCAATAATTCCGGAATTAGTGAATTATCTGCGCTATGTAAAGGAATCCAGGTGGCCTCCGGATTTCAGATTCCCGGCTTCAGAATAGTGGATCCCGGATCCCCAGTCGTTGAATCCGAATTCCAAACTCACGGGTTCCACCAAAATAACTCCTGGATTCCATCGAAATCTGTGGATTCTGGATTCCACACAATGGATTCCGGATTCCACGCTATGGATTGAGGATTCGATTCCAAGGCCTCACATTTGTTGGATTTCGGACTCCGGATTCCTCCACTTTGGGCGAAAATTATTTTCTGTATCACCACTTGTATCATGCTAAACACGAGAGGTAACCCGTCAGCCCAGCGTCAGAAAAGTGTCTTTTTAAAACAGTTTTTGCGGGATTGTAAACAATAGACCAAATCGGCTATCTCAATGTTGTACCCGATTCAAACCCCTTGGTTATAAGACGTTCTGCTCCAGAACACAAAGAATCTTAATCCTGGAATTCGACAATTTGAGTTGGATACAACAATTTTTCTATTGTTTGTTCTCGCCAAAACGTGGTTTAAAAATAGACTTACGGGGACACAAATCTGATACCAGATTCTTACTCTTGTGTAATTGACTCTTGCCTATACACTATGCAAAAAGATCTACAAGAAAGAAACAGGAACAAAACTAGTACACCCTTTCCGCTTCCGCAAACATGGAAAGACTTAAAGGCTCGTGACCCTCGCAGTTACCTTGACAATCCAAGCAATTGAGGCCCCCACCAACCCGCGATGCCGGTGCAATGCTCTACCAACTGAGATATGAAATGCCACTGTTAACATTCTTCTTTTAGCGTATCAGTATATCATGGTAAGTAAAAAAGGCCGCCGCACTCATTTCTTATGGAATGAATGAACGCTGTTCATCAAATTAATTTATTCATGTATTTAAATGTCACTATGGTTTCATCAATGTACAAGCTGTTGAATATTATCATGGTTAAAATTGTTTCAAAGAATTGTTGGCTTGTAAATGTATATCTCACTGGATTTGCACAAAGGTGACTATCTACACTGGGACAACTGAGCACTTTGAGATGCAGAACAAAATTCGTGCTTTTCACAGCGCTGATTCCAGTTATTGTAGGCACAATCTTTCACCCCTTCAGAGCCAACAGTTCCACTTGTAGATTTTACTCTGTCTAACACCAGACTATCTTTTTTTTTTTTTTCATCTTTTTTTTCTTGCACTTAAGTCCTATATAAAAGATAGGTTCTGGGTAATTTTTTAGTTGTAGGCATTCTGCAATTTCGTGCCTCATATCTACTATGGTTAACAATGTCAAAACCCAACTCATTGAAATGTAACTCAGGCCTCCCACCCAACAAGGCCAAAGGGAGGGACCAGCCATTTTGGCTCCTTTTTTTCTATTTATCTGCTTTTTATTGTATTCTTATTTCTGCTGGAACAGATACTGTTTACCTGACGTTTACATTTGTGTTAATGCAAAACATCAACAATGTCAAAAATACAGCCTAAACTATCTGGAATTTTGTTAGAGCATATACTTCGATTCTTTCGATTCACCCCCTCTGACCCCCTCCCCAATATTCCTAGATCCGCCTCTGCCTCTACTATGCTTCTAGAAATTATTGTTATTCTGGCTGTACCATTTTTTCAATTAAATGGGCTTACTATCGATTCGCAGAAGAGAATTGTCATGTTACAAAAATAAAGAGGACTGTTCAGTGTTGAACCTGCGACACGACCCGATTTCAATCAATTCTTTGGTGACGGGGCCGTCGATTTCCAGCAAGGCATTGTTCTTGTTACCACAACAAAGGTTTCTAGTATAAGCAAACATTGTATTTGATGAGGAAAAAGTCCCGAAAAAGTTTTCATCTCGATTCCCTTTGTTTCCTGATTTTAGGTAACAAATGGCCATTCTTCGTAAATGCAGTAACATTATACTTAACTCTATAGATGAATGAAAGTTACCTTCGAACGCCCCACAACTCCAAAACAGTTTTTTGTATGATCGAGTTTGTGGCAAGCGATTGATCAGAACTGCGAGCAAAGGCACTAGCTAGTACAAGACAGGGCGCAAGTTAAAGAATATTTACGTGAACGATTTTCAATCGTCTCTGCATTAAGCAAGGAGCCTCCACCGAGAAAGGCATTCCGGTCGCTGCTCAGTGCATTCTGGTCAAAAGCGCTTTGTATTATGGTACATCAAAAATATTGCGTAAGCTGACGTTTCGTGGGTTAACCCTTTGTCAGGCCAAAATGAGGAATTGTGGATTCCTACAGGGGATGAGCGGACAGAACTCATCCCCATGCTCTATTTTAAGCTTCCAGCAATACTGTGAAAGTTATTTTGGTTGAAAACATAAACACGGGAACTTTAACTTGACTGGTCTTGAGTGGTTTGTTTAGATACAAAGTTTGAACTTTTTGAGAATGATATTTTCAATTGCGAGGTTTTCGGATGATAGGTAATCAAGCTTAAGGGTGAGTGGAATTCCCTAGTTCTTCCTTCGCGTCTCGATCCATCTTTTTGAGCACGATCCCTACCCGCGCTTATCAGGGAGTCAGCCTGAGGGTGGCCATGGGATCACATCAAAACGCTCGACCTAGTAGATATGGCTCATCAGAGAGACAAAGTTATAGCTTACCAGTAGTTTAGGAGCCGTGTAAAAAACACGTTTTGAGCGTTTTTTCAAGCCTCTAAAGGCGCGTTTATAAGCTGTGTATAAAACACGTTTTAAACTATTTTTCAAGTTTCTGAGAGCACGCTTTAACAAACACGTTTTAAGCGTTTTTTAAGCCTCTGAGGGCGTGTTTTAAAGCGCGTTTAAAAGCCGTACAAAAAACACGTTTGGAGCGTTTCTATAAGCCTCTGAAAGCGCGTTTACAAGCCGTGTAATAAACATGTTTTGAGCGTTTTTTAAGCCTCTGAGAGCGCGTTTTAAAGCGCGTTTAGAAGCCGGGTAAAAAACACGATTTGAGCGTTCTTTAAAGCCTCTGAGAGCGCGTTTCAAAGCGTGTTTTTTAAGCCTCTGAGAACGTGTTATAAAGCGCGTTTCCAAGCTGTGTAAAAACATGGTTTGAGCGTTTTTCAAAGCGTCTGAGAGCGCATTTTAGCGCGCGTTTATAAGCCGTGTGAAAAACACGTTTTGAGGCTTTAAAGCGCGCCCTCAGAGGCATGAAAAACCGCTCAAAACGTGATTTCTACACGGCTTCTACACGTGCGTTAAAATGCGCTCTCAGACGCTTGAAAAAACGCTCAAAACGTGTTTTTTACAAGGCTTCTAAGCCTCTGAGAGCGCGTTTCAACACTCGTTTAGACGACGTGTAGAAAACACGTTTTGAGCGTTTTTCAAGTTCCTGAGAGCGCGTTTAGAACCCGTGTTGAAAACACGTTTTGAGCGCTTTTAAAAGCGTCTGAGATCGCGTTTTAAAGCTCGTTTTTTAAGCCTCTGAGAAGGTGTTTTACAGCGCGTTTAGAAGCCGTGTAAAAAACACGTTTTGAGCGTTTTTTAAAGCGTCCGATGGCGCGTTTTATAACGCGTTTAGATGCCGTGTAAAAGACATGTTTTGAGCGTTTTTTAAGCCTCTGATAGCGCGTTTAAAGCGCGTTTAGAAGCCGTGTTAAAAAACACGTTTTGAGCGAGAACCCGGTTAAAAAACACGTTTTGAGCGTGTTACTTTCGTTATGTTATTTCCGTTACCCACGATCCCACGCAGGGGATCTCCAGTACTAGGTGTGACTCGTAAACAAATGGTTATGCTCGTTGGGTTTTTCTGTTGTACTCTCGTCCTTTAGAAAGCCAATCAATAGTTTGTAAGTATTAATTTCTTTTCGGATTTCATTTCATCTAGATTTATTTGTAACCGAAATTTTCTCCTTTTCGTTGAAACACTCACGCTTAATCACCGCTCGATCACTTGAATTTCTCCAACACCAGAATGCTTGTTCTACGATACATATTAAAGTGCGTTCAAATTTTTGTTTTGTTGCTTGAAGTCTACAGAGCGTTTTTTCAAGCCTCTGAGAGCGCGCTTTAAAGCGCGAATAGAAGCCGTATAGAAAACACATTTTGAGGCTTTAAAACGCGCTCCCAGAGGCTTAAAAATCGCTCAAAACGTTTTTTCACACGACTTCTAAACGCGCGTTAAAACGCGATCTCGGAGGCTTAAAAAACGCTCAAAACGTGTTTTTTACACGGC
>NC_090890.1:51776164-51803664 GCF_036669925.1 Montipora capricornis | reverse complement strand
AATAAGCGTCCATGCCGAATTCTCGCTCAGGTGAAATCACTTTATCCAAATGGACTTCAAGGCTTTGATCATTAACGTAAAATCGATCATATTTAGGCCCCTGTTTTAATTGTTTTTTTTTTTTAATTTTGGCTATTTTGTTGTCCCAGATAAAATTAAAGGTGACTTTGTTTACCTGATCGCAGAAGTGTTCAGGGACTGGTAGTACAGATGCATTGTAAATAAGGTTTGAAAGGCCCATAATCTTACCTAATAGAGTTAGTTTCCGTCTCTTCCAATTGCTTAAGGGCTTTTGCAAAACATCCAACTTTTCATAGAAGTTAATTTTTTCGCTAACCTTTTCTGAGTTCGAGAAGTGTATTCCTAAAGCCAAAACAGGGTCTTTCGGCCACTTAACGTTGAATGGGGTGTCTTCTCTGTTCTTCCATTTTCCCAACCACATTGCTTCTGACCTCGTGTGGTTAATTTTTAATCCCGAGCATCTTTCAAACTTTTGCAAGAGGTCAAGCTAAAGACTCATTGATTCAGGGCTTTTTAGAAAAACTGTTGTGTCATCCGCATACTGTGTGATTTTTATTTCGCGCGCTCCTACTTTGATGCCCGCTTCAATTTTCGGATTTTTCTTAATCGCAAGTGCAAGAATTTCAATACCAAGTACGAAGAGTGTGCCTGATAGTGGGCAACCCTGTCTGACACCTCGCTCCAGACTGAAGACATCAGAGGCATAACCATTGTTTGTGACACAGGTAGTAATGTTGCAATAGAACGTTTGTACCCAATTTTTGAAGTCAGTACCAAAATTAAGTTTGTCGAGAGCTAGCCGGGCGTATTTGACTCGCTTGCTGTAAAGCATAACTGCATCTAAAAAAGTAGGATGTAAACACGGGATATACAAAACAAAACAATAACAACATGATATCACGTATTATGTAAAACGCTCCTGAGGGAGTGTTAAGGTTAGCCGGTGTATGCAAATTCGGCTCCGTTAAGGTTGTTTAGAGTGATATATGAAACTGTACAATGCTCTTTTTGTTGATAAAGGCAATTCTAGATTGAAAATTTAATACGAAAACGAGGAATAAAGCTTTAAGCCCTGGCCAAACGTAGGGTAAAAGCATAGTTACAAGAGGCAGAAATTGACTTACGGTGTGATTTCAGTGTCCATGGGGCTCTTAAAAATATATATACAATAGTTGTCAACAGAGAGTGAGGTTGTTTACCATTTACAAAAAAATTCTGGAAATTTCGATGGAAATTTCCATCTGGTCATAAAACGTGTTCCAGACTTCCAGTTAACTCAAGTCTGTTCGCCGCCCAGTAATTGCGATTTTACGCGCCAAAATTAAACATTTGGCCGTGAATAGCCTGAAACTGGTGAGACCTTTCAAAACTTGTAAATGGAACACATTTCCATCGGAGCGTTTCCAATTGGAAAACGGGACTACCTCTTCAGACGTCCCGCTGCTCCCGGAAATTTTCCAGTGGAACGAACCAAAGTGTCGTGTACCATTTACAAACCAACCGGAATTTCCGGAAATTTTTCCTAAATGGTAAAAAACCTGAATATCGTGCTACGTTGCGGATTTGGCGGTGTTTACAATAAAATTTGCTCTTGCTCTTAAATTGCTTACAATCTTTGAAATGCATCGGTCAGTAAGAAAAAATCTCAGTATGTATGAAATAAAAACATTACACCATGGAAAGTGCTTGAACGAATTTTATTCACTTGTCTCCATGCATAAAAAAACTCACTCGTTCGCTGCTCTCACTCGTTCCATTTGTTGATGCATCGCAACTCGTGAATAAAGATCGTTCGAACGCACTTTCCTTGGTATAATCTCTATATCACTATCCATCCTGACCAATCGCTTATCGATTCTATGAGACATAGGTTTTCCTCTTCAGACCGGCAGGGACAGTGGAACGTATTTTGCATTGGGGGGGGGGTTCTGGGGAAATTCTCCGCCACAAAATTTTTAAATCTTGAATCTCGGAAATGCTACTTTCAGCATCCTCGGCGAGATATCAAAAAAAGAAACGTGGATCAACCGTAAAACCGTTTTAATTTTCTTTTATTTTTTGCCAAGCCCCCCGGGCTCCACCTTGCCTGAACTGGAACACCGTGTTCTCTTCTTACACGATTTTGGTGGCATATCGTTGGCTTCTGTGGTAAGTTGAAGATAGACAAGTTTACCCGTTTGCTTGAGAGGAGTTTATGCCGGAGGACGAAAATTCACGTCTACTCCATCAACCATCCCAATCCAGTTATGTTTTTTATATTATTTTGCAATGCAGAAACCCAAGTGCGTCTTTTCGGAACCTTTTTCCTTTTGTTAAGTATGCACATGTGCGGAAAGGCTATCACTCTTTCAAGCGACAGTTCTGAAACCTCGCATTAGAGACATAGTGAAGAATGATGGAATGTAATTTTCTGGTGGACGAACAAAAAGAGCTAAGGAGAGATCTTTTGTTTTCGTCCACCAACATGGCTGGCGGCATTCTCTAGATGTAACGTACAGATAGAAATCCTTCGTAAGCATAATTTGATTTCATTTATTTAACAGAACGATGTTCCCTTCCCAAAGAAACAAAACGATCGAATCTCTAGATCGATCTTGGTAATCCCGAATCGGGTTAGACAAAACAATGGTTGGTACCTATTGCATTAATCACAGTATTTTCTGATTCTCACAACATGCTTACGAAAAGTATCAACATAAATCTTCTTAGCGCACTATCAATACTTAAAGTAGACAGATTAAAATGAGATGTCAAACCCGACGTCCCAATTTTAAACGATTTCACCAGGAATTCTTGGGTTTCACTTACGTGATCAACAGCCATGTTTTTCAACGAAAACAAAGGAAGACGTTAGCATAAATAATAGCTTTCAATTCCCGGAGTATTGGATTGGGACACCAACATGACAGCATGTGAAATTTAAGAATATAGTCGAGGTATCTACGCGTAGTGATCACTCCAATCGAGTGCTTCATTGAGGCGTTATATCGGCCTTAAAGTACGTTTAGAATATTCTTGGTTTTTTTTTAGATTTAGCATGAAGAAGGATAATGAAGCGAGAACTAGATATGTAAAATAAGTAATTACCAGTGACTGCTGGACCTTTAGTAACCTCTCTTTAGCATAAAATGTTATTATTCAAAGATAATCAATTTTATAGGCAATACATGGGAATTAAGCCACACCTTGATTCAAGTCAGGTGTACCATGAATGATTCCATGGATCCCTTGTATTTCCTCGCTATACCTACAAGCCTTTAAGCCGAGTGTGACTACCATAATAAATGTATAGCCAGTGGTATATCACACGAGTTGTGCTCCGTAATTATTATCTATCATGCTGTTGCATACCTGGAATGGAGTTCAGTACTTTTGTAATATTTTTTGCTGAAATAAATACCTTCTTTGACCGCAATATCACCAAGATTACCCTGTCACCAGGAGAGAAAACTGCTAGGAGCTCGAGACTGAAAGATTATTGAGCGCGTAATGAAGAAGTCTAAATTTGAAACGCTTTCGTGACGAAACACTGCACTTGAAGGCCACTTTGTTTTCTCTTTGTCAATTTGCTACTTTAAGTATTGATAGTGCGCTAGGAGAATTCATGTTGATATTTATCATAAACATGGTTTGAGGTTCAGAAATTGCTGTGATTGATGTAATAGGTACCAACTATTGTTTTGTGTTGTCGATCTAGAGGTTCGATCGTGTTGTTTCTTTGGGAAGGAAACATCGCACTGTTAAACAAATGAAATCAAATTATGCTTACGAAGGTTTTCTATCTGTACGTTACGTCTAGAGAATGCCGCCAGCCATGTTGGTGTGCTAAGGGAAGGAAAACCCCTACAGAAGACCACTGGCCCTCAAGGCTGGGGGTTGGGCGTGGCTCTAACACCCCCATCCCGTAAAAACCCATCAAGGTACAGAAACCGCAACTATGAATTCAAATCCACAGAGTCCTATGGAAATTTCAAGCCAAGCTCCTGAGCTTGGCAGTATGACAGCTCCTAGTGGAAACCCATCACGGGAAGCTATGAGCTCAAGGAGGAATTTTCTTGGGCCCAAAACGATGGTACGACTTGCGACATGGAACGTCCGCACAATGTTTGAAACTAGTAAGACGGCACAGGTTACAAAGGAGATGGAAAGATATGACCTGGACATCCTTGGTGTTAGTGAATGTAGATGGACTGGCGCAGGAAGGAAGAAGACAAGTGATGGCTTTACAATTTTGTTTTCTGGGAAGGAAAATGCACATGCAAACGGTGTTGCCCTTATCATCAACAAAAAGAAAAGACCCTCATTGAATGGGAACCTGTCAGCGATAGAATCATCAGAGCAAGGTTCCATTCCAAATATTGTAAGCTTACTATACTACAATGTTATGCCCCTACTAACGAGGCAGAGGATGAGGTAAAAGACGAATGGTATGAACAGCTCCAGTATGAAGTATCCAGAGTCCCTCGACATGACTTGCTGCTGATAATGGGAGATATTAATGCTTAAGTTGGCCTGGACAACAGCAACTGCGAAGCTGCTGTGGGGAAGCGTGGCTGTGGGAGTATTAGTGACAATGGAGAAAGGCTGGTTGATTTTTGTTTGAACAATAACTGTATAATAGGGGGTACAATCTTCCCCCACAAGACCATTCACAAACTGACCTGGAAATCCCCCGATGGTCGTACAATCAATCAATCAGATCGACCACGTAATAATCAACAAGAAGTGGAGGAGATCCCTTCTGGATGTAAAAGTATATCGGGGTGCAGATGTAAGCAGTGACCACTACATGTTATTCGCCAAAATTAAGCTAAAGCTTATGGCTGTAGACTCCAATAAACAACGCAGGAGAGTGTATGACATCAACCGATTGAAATCGCAAGAGGTCAGAAGAAACTTCAGCATTGAGCTTAAGAACAGGTTTGCTCCACTCGCCGATCTTGAGGATGAAATAGATCAGTTCCCAGTGGAGTGTTCGTGGTATCTATTCAAGGTGTCGTTTGCTGATGCTGCAAAGAAAACTGTTGGCTTTTAGAAAAAGATGAACATGAAATGGTTATCAGATGAATCTTGGGCCAGATTAGAAGTTAGGAGGAAGACAAAGGAGAAATTGTTGAATGCTAAATCGTCAAGGCAGATTGAACGAAACGCAGCAGGAGTATAAGATCAGAGATAGGGAAGTCAAGCGGATTGCAAGAAAGGACAAGAGGAACTTCATCAAGAATCTGGCTAGCGAAGCTGAGAAAGCAGCAGAGAAGAAAGATTTTGGAACAGTTTACAAGATCACTAAGCAACTTTGTGGCAACATCACCAATCACAGCATGCCAGTAAAAGATAAGCAGGGGCAGATGATAACAACAGAAAGGGAGCAAGCTGGTAAGGTGGGTGCAACACTTTGAAGAAGTCCTTAACCGGCCAGACCCAGAGGAACCAGCAGATCCACCACCTTCTGAATCATATCTTGATACAGGCACCAGCCCCCAAGGCATAGCAGAGGTTCGCTCGGCAATTGAAAACATGAAAAACGAAAAAGCCCCAGGAATTGATTCACTTCAAGCTGAGCTGTTTAAAGCGGACATTAATACGGCATCTAGGTTATTAACGGACCTCTTCTCAAAGATTTGGGAACAAGAAGTTATTCCAAATGACTGGTCCAAAGGCCTTATATTCATGCTTCCAAAGAAAGGCGATCTCGGCAACTGTGATAATTGGAGGGGATTTACTTTACTCTCTGTACCGAGTAAGATATTTTGCAGGATACTGCTTAAGCGCATTGAAAACGCTATCGATTCAACACTCAGAGAAGAACAGGCTGGGTTTAGAAGAGGACGAGGTTGTATGGATCAGATCTTTGCATTACGAGATATCCTGGAACAGTCTCTCGAATGGAACACATCTCTTTGCATTAACTTTATCGATTTCCAAAAGGCATTCGATAGCGTGCACCGAGAGAGTCTATGGAAGATCCTTCAAGCATATGGATTACCTCCCAAGATTATCAACCTTATCAAGATGTTCTATGACAACTTCGAATGTAGTATCATCCTTGGAAATACCATTACAGAAGCATTTCCAGTAAAATCGTGAGTGCACCAGGGCTGCATACTCTCGCCTATTCTCTTCCTTGTTACTATCGACTGAGTGATGCGTCAAGCAACTTCCCTGCGCTCTCGTGGAAAGCAGTGGACTATCTTCTCTCACCTTCAAGACCTTGATTTTGCTGATGATATTGCCATCCTTTCTTCAACACCTACCAATCTTCAGGAGAAATCAGACAATCTCAATACAAATGCCAAGAAAACGGGACTGATCATCAGCAAAAAGAAATCCAAAATTATGTGCGTCAACTCCGACGCATCAAGGCCAATCAACATCTATGGAGAGCCGTTGGAACATACTGAAGAGTTTACCTATCTCGGGAGTGTGATCAGTACAGATAACAGTGCCCAGAAGGACATCAAGGCTAGGCTTAACAAAGCCAGGTGTGCATTTAGTAGACTTAGAAACATCTGGAAGTCTAAGCAGTACAGCCTTAAGACTAAAGTGCGCATCTACAACAGTAACGTTAAATCTGTGCTACTGTACGGCTCTGAATGCTGGAGAATTGTCAAGAGGGACATACATAAAGTCAATGTTTTTCACAACAGCTGTCTGCGAAGGATCTGCAACATCCTCTGGCCCAATAAAATTTCCAACAATGACCTGTATCAGAAGACTGGGTGCACAAGTATGGATCTTGAAATCAAGAAACGCCGGCTTAGATGGCTGGGACATGTCTTACGAATGTAGTCGGAGATGATACACAAGGTTGCCCTTAGGTGGACACCTGCAGGCAAATGAAAATGGGGAAGACACAAAACCACCTGGAGGAAGACAGTGGTAACTGAACTTAGTGAGATGGGTTTGTCATGGGGAGAGGCACAGAAAATAGTTCGTATAAAATACAAACACAGTATTTGCTTTATACAAACAAGGGTTTTGCTCTGTCGCGTAGCAATTCGTTAAACTCACCATTCACGAACTCGCTCAGCAATCCATTGGGTTGAGCAGTAGGTAAGGTAAACTTCAGCATTCCTTAGCTCTTCCTTCCTTCGAAGATAGGTTTTAAGCAGTTTTTCTGCCAGTCTTTGCTCTCGTGTTTTTATTTTCTTGCTCATCTATGAAGTCACCTATTCTTCCTTCAAGGAGCCGAGCAAATCTTGCCAGTTCTTATTCTAATTTGTTTTCAGAAATCCGCGCGCTCGTTGGCCCCCTCTGTGAAGTACTATCGATCGTGTTTCTGATTGGACGAACGAAGCATTTTCACAGTCGTTCGCTTTTCTGATTGATTGGTTGTGTATTTCGACCGAATTTTACGCGGGCTCTTTTCCATGTGCAAATCTCAGTTTGTATAAAACGTGCTTTAAGTAGTTAAAGTGCTACATGTGCTATGATCAAATTTGTATCCCTTGAATTTTTAGGTTTATCAGATAGAATTCCAAGTAAGATTAAAAACACCGTTTACCGTTTGAAAATATCTGCATTGGTTCCGGAAATATTCAAGTTTGAAGAAAGTGTAAGATATGCAAATGAGAGGACTGATGACGTCATTCACTCAACTCAAGATAACCTCACGTATATGAATAGAGCTGTCTCGGTCAATTTCCACAAACATGCAAATGAAGATGATTGGTTGGTCCTTCATTTAAGGTGCAAAAATATCCAAAAAAAAAATTAGCTATGAAAGCTTATAAGGAACATCTTAGCTTTTTTTCAAAATCGGACTTTTTTGTGTTTTAAAATTTGCGAGCATGTAAGTTTGTCTTTCCGAAAATTCGTTAGTTTTCGCAATTAAGAGAATTTCCATAATTGGAGTTTATAGAATACACGCCAACTGCCAGAGACACTGAAGAGTCGCTGAGCTCCACACTTTAAATCGCATTGTAAAGTTTACTTAGTAAATCAAAGTGCCGCTGTCTTTACTCGCGGATATGAAAGTTACCGCGCTTGTTTGAAATTTGCAGGTTGAAAGGTTCCTTTATGAACTAGTCAGTGTGATATAACAGCTGGACAATGGTTAGCCTGTCAGCAAGCTCTTTTTGTAGCCGCGAGCCCGCCCCAATCCTCTCGTGCCTACAAAAGATAATGATGTAACAACACAAGGGGCTTTCATAAGCGACTAGATACCCAAAATAATGCATGACTTGTATGTGAGGTGATCCCCGTTGCTGGAATTCAACCCTGTAAAAGAAGCCTACTATTTCTCCAATAGGTGTAAGATTACTCTTGAACACATCCTTTACAAAGAGCTGTACCATGTGTTCAAAGTTCCTAGCACAGGTGACAGGGTCTTTTCGAATAGGGCCCTATTTTTATTGTCAAGTCATACTGTTAATCTCATCATCAGTTAGCTTTTTTTTCTCTACAAGTCTATTTTCAAAAGAAGTGACCAACTTGTTTCTTCTGCAGAAAAACCATGTGGGATAATTCAACACGCTCACGCTGAACTTGCGAAGGAAAAGACATGTTGTCAGTATTAGTTGACAATGTTATTAATCCAAGTGCGTACTTTCGCAATCTTTAATGTCTTTGTCAAGTTTGTTTAGTACGCATTTCCGTGTTTCTGCCGGTGTACCAAAAGCAAACAAAAATAACATGTTTATTACAATGTGGAAACCCCTAGAGGCTAATGAGAAATCAATTTGTTTTCGTCCACCAACATGGCGGCGATCATGTTCAGTTCAGTTCAGTTCAGTTTATTTAGCCGCAATACATTACCAAGTTAAATATAAAAAAATAAATTACCACATGGCAAGAGAGCCCAGAAGAAACCATTGGGCTTATAGGACCTGGGCCCCCTCGTTACATAATATAATACAAATCAGAAAGAGCTTACATGGATTGATGGACTAAAGAGACTGCTTAATTAAATTACCATTAAACATAACACGATATTTTCCTTATTTTACACTAGTAACAAGAACAAGAAGGGGAAGACATCAGAATCTGATTAATAACATGACAAGAGATACGTTTTAATCTTAGACTGAAAAGAATATAATGAATGAGCATTTCGAATGTCAGAGCATAACTTATTGAAGAAGACCGGGCCTTGATAAATGAAAATTTTCCTTATATTAATACGGCAAAATGGAATGTACAATCGGTTACAATCACGAGTATTATAGCTATGAACCTGATTCGTACGCAAAAAAAAAAAAAAAAAGCTAAAACAGGGAGGAAGTAAGTTATTCTTATAAGAATGCATAAGTTTACCTAGGTGCAAAGAATAAATATCAACAAACTTAAGGGCCCACAGACGTATTTTTCGCGTGTTGCTAAGGAAGTGAAATGTTACTTCCGGTGACTGACATCATCACATCGTGAGCTGATCGGGAAACCCACTCACAAGCAAAAATCACCGCACAAACTGTTGTTTGCATCGAAGGTTTTTCCTCGCCCTTCCTCGAACTCGTTCTCAGATCAACTGCGGAGCGTCAACGAACTGACTTCCGGTTTGAGAAAAAGCTAAATTTCGGGCGGTCTTTAAATTGAAATAATTTTTTTTAATATGGTACGTTTCACCTCCAAATGCAAAATATAGTTAAGCATTGATTTTTTCAAATCATCTTTCTTGAAAATTTTATGGGTATTTCAGTATCGTTTATCTCTCTAAAAAGAACATTTTTCAAAATAAAAAGAAAACCATGCTTGGCTGGATGCAAAAACGAATACAAATTATGAAACCACTGATTAAATACCCAAATTGAGTAGCAGGTAGACAAATTTAGAGTTTTCTTTTAATGGTCACGTGACCATGGGCGTGACATGATGACGTCATATTTAGGGTCATTGGTTTACAAAAGTTGGAAAGTGACCAAAATAATGCCAAATTCTCTCAAATTAGTTAACTATTACAACCCTAGCAACGCACCCCAAAAAATACGTCAGTAGGCCAGGAGCCCATTCCAGATGGGCTCCTGAGTAGGCCCTTAAGGAACTTTAAATCTCTAAATAGTGGATCAGTATGCGCATCAAAAGGCTTCTTATTAACAATTCTAACAATACGCTTTTGTAGCAAAATAAGACGATTAAGGTTAGTAGGGTATGTTGAACCCCAAACTATAATACAATATTTGTTTTAATTTAATTTAATTTATTTGTTTTGTTGAGGTTTAAGATTTAAAAGGTACTAAAGAAGATAGAAAACTAGGAAATCTTTCTATTTTTGGTCCTTTACGTACGTCCTTTGTTTTGCAGGACCATATGTAATATCTGGCAACAAGGAAGTAAAAGTATTGCTTTATGTTAGATATAGGGTGTCCGATCTCAGGCCAATTATTATATCGGGAGTGAAAATGTTGGATTTTAGTTTTAAAAGATTTAATGTCGATCATCCTCAAACTTCCATTTTTATAGTCACTGATCATAACATCTCGCTTAATTTTGTCCCCCCTTCCACTCCAGAGAAAGCTGTAGAACATGTTGTTAATCACATCTAAAGCGGCATAATTCGTTGGCAACGGTGATATAAACAAGCTGAGAAGCGATTAAACGTTTTAATACAACGATTTTCCCTAACAGGCTTAGACGACGGTATTCCCAGCAGCTTAAGCAGTTTCTAACCTTTCTTAACTTTTCGTTGTGGTTTCCTTTCATGCCAACCATGGGATTGGTCGAAATCCAGATACGTAAAAGGCCTTAAGTTTGTCTGTAACCCACTTTATATCTTTTTCGGTACATAATTTATCCTGACGCCCAGCGCTAGCTCCAGTCCAGAGGACTTCTGTTTTCTTGTTGTTAAGCTGCAAGCCACCATGCAAGCAGAGTCTTTCTCTTGCTTGCTCGATTTTGGCGTTCTCGAGAAAGGCTCTGCATGAATCGAGTAAGATATTTTTTGAATATGCGCTGCATGTTGCCAGGATACAGTCTCGAACCCAAGCCTAATATGCCAGATCTCGCCGCCATCTTGGTTTTTCATGCCAGCGGGCTCAATTATAACCATCGGTTTTGTCACTAAACGGACGCTCGCACTGGAAAAACCGGTTTGACGAGAGAAAACAAGATTGACTAGTCCAGAAGTTCGGGCTGCGGCGGCTTCAAAGAGTTGACGCGATTTGGGCAGAGCCTACTTTTCTCCTCCTCAGTAAAGAAAAAGACAAAAGGAGGCTCTGCTCGCAGGGTGGCCGCAAGCCAGATATCACACCGAAAAGATCTTGGTCGAGTAAGGCAGATATAAAGGACTTTTTTCATGGTCGTATCGTCAGCATATTGACTAATCTTGATTTCATTTCCACACACAGCGATCCCTTTTATATCTTTGTTTTCTCGTATTTTGTTGGCTAATATTTCTGCACAAGGAATGAAAATATAAGGGGAAAGAGGGCAACCTTGCCTGACTCCTCTTTCAGGAATGAAGTAATTGCTTGCCCATCCGTTATTAAGGACGCAGCTTTCTATGTTACGGTTGCACAATTTGATCCAGCTTATTACTGACGATCCGAAATTAAAAGAACCTAGCGTTTTCCATATAAAAGACCATTCAACTGTGTCAAACGCTTTTTCGAAATCTAAAAACAGTAACAGTTCGGGAATATTATGAGCAGCAGTGTGATTTATTAAGCCATCAATTAATCTTATGTTTTCACCAATAAATCTTCCTTTAAGAAAAGCGGTTTGGTCACTATTTATTATTTTTGGAAGTACATTTTGGAGTCGATTTGCAATGGCCTATTTTATAGTCGAAGTTCAGTAGAGTAATTGGTCGCCAGTTTTTAACAAAGTAGGGTTTAAAACATGTTTAACATAAACGATTTTAAAAGGAAGCCATGCATGCCAGGTATAGATTAATAATTTAGCTGAGAAACCGTAGCTTACTGAATACATGTATGTTATGTAATGTATTGTATTATTGTATTCCGGTGTAAGTAAATGTTGTTATTTAAGAAATAATTAAAAAAAAAAAACAACAACAAAAACTATAATACAATATTGAAAATAAGGGTAAACTAACGAATAATACAACGTTTTCAAGGCAAGCTTAGTGAGGCAAGGACTTGATCTACCAATAAAATTAATAGAATTAGAAATTTTGCAAGCAATATGTGACATATGTGGTTTCCATGAAAGGTTTTCATCCAAAATAACACCAAGAAAAGTAACTTCCTTAACGCGGGTCATCTTGTAACGTGAAGACGGAAAAAAATACTTTTCATTTAACAGAACTAAGTTTCCTTCCCAAGGAGACAACACAATAGAAACTTTAGATCGGTCTTCATAATCCCGCCTTGGGGTACACAAAACAGTATATGGTACCTGTTGGATTAATCACAGCAATTTCTGATTCTCAAACAACGCTTATGATAAAGACCAACATGAATCCGCTGAATGTCAACCTGTCACTCCCAAAGTTGACATCGAAATTTTATAAGATTTCACCAATAATATACTCGAGGTATCTACTCGTAGTGACCACTTCTACCGGGTGCTTTATTGAGGCGTCATATCGGCCTTAAGGTACGTTTACAATTTTTTTTTTAGATTTAGCATGAACAAGAATAATGAAGCGAGAACTAGACCTGTAAACAAAGTAATTATTAGTAACTGCGTATGCTGAACCTTTACTATTCTCGCTTATGCCTAAATTGTTATCAAGACATTCAAAAATAATAGGGTTTTATAGGGAATACATGAGAAAAATGCGCCACCTTGATGTGAGTCAGGTATATCATGAATGATTTCATGGATCCCTTGTATTTTCCCGGTATACATACGAGCCTTTAAGCTTACTGTGATAGTAAATGTATAACCCGTACCACTAGGTGTGTTCCGTAATTATTTTATACCATGTAGTTCCATGCCGGGAAGGTGCACTGGAGTTCCGTACTTCTAGGATATTTTTCGCTTAAATAAAAACCTTTTTTGACCGCACTATCACAAAGGCTTACACTGTTCTAGACATTAACATTGCAAGCAGAAGAGAAAATTGCGTAATGAACGAGTCTAAATTTGAACTTCGCTTTTTTGCGTGGACATTGCACTTAAAGGACACTTTATTTCCTCTTTGCGGTCGATTTTAAGAACAGGGTAGGCGGGGCTTTGTTGTACAAACAAAAAAATTGTAGTGTTCTACGGTGTTTGATTAACTTTTGAATCTTGGATAAATTTATACCAATTACAGAAGACATTTTCAAACAAGTAAAAAAAAACAAAAAAAGAAAGAAAATTAATGGACATCCGAAATCATTTGTTCAAAAAACAATATGTGCAGCGCTTTTTTGTTAACAGACTAGCTTAAAACTAAACCTGAGTTCATTCGTATGATACACTCAAAGAAATAATGATAAAATTAACAAATGAGTGGCACTTTCAGTTCGACTCTAATTTTAAAGTTAATTGACAACTTACAAAATTTTTATCGAACTTTTTCCTTATTCCCTAGTTCCTTAGTCCCGCTGGTTAAATACTAACTTGAACGAAAATAAAGGTCTAGATAGCAGCAACAATATAGATATTCGTATAAACATAACAACTTTCTTTAATTTTCCAGACATGTTTCGACGGTACATCCGTCATCTTCAGTGTTACATATTTTGAAATCGCCGTTGAATTTAAAGCGCGCGCGATCTTACAAACTTCGTTACATTGCGTTGTCAATATTGCGTATTAAATCAAAACAGAACAAAACAAAAATTTAAATGAGTGACGCTTAGTTCCTTACAGGGAGAGAGTCAGGTTAATGTGTTTCACCTGCTGGTTGAGATCGGGCTTCTCCCATTTTATATACATGGATTCCTTAAGCTTCACTTGGTACTTAGTGGCTGCAGAGTCCAGGATCTCGAAGCAATCCTGTGTGTACAGGTTAGTCCTCCAAAGGGACAGACTTAATAATCGCATTTCTGAAACACTAAGCAGTATTGACCGTTATATTCTTCACAAGTCTATTGACCACAACGTGACGAAAGGGGTGAAGGACTTCATCAAAACCCACGAAAAGAAACTTAAAAACCTCACGAAAAACTCGGTCCTTCCTTTCAAGTCAGACGAAGTTGTCACCAATCTTTCATCGGTTTCTCTCAACACTGATCAGTTGAATGTTCTAAAATATGGACTTACCCACTCGATATGCCCACCTTCGATCAACAAAACGGACATCTTCGCATGCTTTGAATTGATTAGTCAGAGGATGTTAAAGAATCTCAAGGAGAGCAAGGACACGGGTAAACTGGCTACCGAACTGTCACATTTGGCTCACACGTACGTGTCATCATATCGACCCACGGCCTCGGATTTGAAAAAGCACAGGATTCTGAAAGAACTAAGAAAGAACAAGAACATTGTAATATTGCGGCCAGATAAGGGTAATGGGGTAGTAATTTTAGATAGACAAGAATATGACAAGGGTTTATTTAAAATCATTAACGACACTACTAAATTCAGGGTCCTTACATCCGACCCTACCCTTACCCAGAAGGGAAACTCCAGCGCTATCTTAGAGAACTTAGGAAAAAAGGTCACTTTGATCCTGAAGTTTATGAGGCCATTTATCCAAGTGGATCCCAGCCTGCTAGGATCTATGGTCTCCCTAAGATGCACAAACCACGAGCGCCAAATTCCACCCCACCATTTCGGCCCATAGTTTCCTCCATAGGCACCTACAACTACAGCTTGGCCAAATACTTAAGTAATCTACTCCAACCTCATATTCCATCCACATTCATTGCTTCAGATTCCTTCACTTTCGTGAAGGAAATCAATGAGCTGTCTTTGCATGGGATGTTCATGGTGTCCTTCGATGTTGAAAGCCTCTTCACCAACATCCCTCTAGATGATTGTATTAACCTTGCCGTCAAGTATATAACTGAGGGTAACCCAGGTTTGAAACTACAACATCTTAAAAGGTTGTTTGAGTTTGCTACCAAGGAAACTCACTTCCTGTTCAAGGGTAACTTCTATGACCAGGTGGATGGTGTAGCCATGGGGTCCCCCCTTGCCCCTGTTCTAGCCAATCTCTTTATGGGTCACCATGAGAATATATGGTTGGATCAATACGGGGATTCAGAGGTCTTATTCTATCGTCGCTACGTAGACGATACATTTTGCCTTTTCCGCTCTGAACGGGATGCAACCCTTTTCTTCAATTACATCAACAATCAACACCCCAATATACGCTTTACAATGGAACGGGAGGCTGACCATGTTCTACCTTTCCTAGATGTTCTAATCAATAACACTGACCCGCACCAAAGTATAACCACCGTTTACCGTAAAAATACTTTCACAGGTTTGCTCACCAGTTATCTGAGTTTTTGCCCCTTTACCTACAAACTGGGGTTAATCAAAACCTTGATTGATAGAACTTTTAAGATAAACAACACTTGGATGGGGTTCCATACTGATCTTCAAAAATTGTCTGTCATTCTGCGGAGGAATCTCTTCCCTGAAAACCTTATCAACAAATATATTTCTAAATATATTCAGACAGCAGTCAAGGGAGGGAAAACACAGTCTCATTCAGGAATCGAGCCCCAGGAAACACCTAAGTTTTTCTTTAAAATCCCTTACGTTGGGCACTTCTCAGTCACGGCACAGAGGTGTATACGCAAACTTGCTAATCGGTTATGTAAACCTATTGATATAAGGTTAGTCTTCACTACTTTCAAAGTCAGGAGTCTTTTTAATGTGAAAGATGCTGTCCCTGTAGGGCTTCGCACGCGTGTGGTCTATAAATTTTCGTGTGCAAGTTGTAATGCTTGTTATGTTGGTGAAACCAGCCGACACTTCTCCACACGAGTGCGCGAGCACTTACTTTCAGACAGATCTTCGAACGTTTTTAAACATCTGCAGAGTTCAGAGTCTTGTAAGGCATCCTGCACACAGGATTGCTTCGAGATCCTGGACTCTGCAGCCACTAAGTACCAAGTGAAGCTTAAGGAATCCATGTATATAAAATGGGAGAAGCCCGATCTCAACCAGCAGGTGAAACACATTAACCTGACTCTCTCTCCCTGTAAGGAACTAAGCGTCACTCATTTAAATTTTTGTTTTGTTCTGTTTTGATTTAATACGCAATATTGACAACGCAATGTAACGAAGTTTGTAAGATCGCGCGCGCTTTAAATTCAACGGCGATTTCAAAATATGTAACACTGAAGATGACGGATGTACCGTCGAAACATGTCTGGAAAATTAAAGAAAGTTGTTATGTTTATACGAACGAAAATAAAGATTTCATTTTCTGTAATGACATTTATATTTTCATGATTTTTAATTTAGTTTTCCGTTACCCAGCTGAACATTTGACTAAACAATTTAAATTTCGCTCAAGCGTTCATGGCCATGCGAATTTTCCGTCTTGTCCAACAACAACAACAAAACGGTGAAAAAGGCCTCTCAAGAAAAACTCTCATACAAGATGAAATACGACGTCTTTCTAGTTTTTCCCAAATCTAGAATTTGAGCAAGATGATTGTGCGCCTAAAATTTAGGAAAAAGTCTGAGAATTTTCATTAATGATGCTTTTCGTTTGAAGTGGTATGAACACTACTCCTTCCAGCAAATTTTCCGGGATACATTCCTGAACTGGACGACACGTGTGGGTCGAGTTTGTCGGCTCTTTGCTCAACTCCTGGAGAGATTTCCTGAGAGATTTCAGCTAAATGGTGTCGACGATTTTACCTTTCATCAAAGTTAAAATCATAGTGTCTTTGACCGGGAATCTCAGTATACACTGAGAACGGTATAAAATCCAAATGCGTCAAAAAATTGAAAAACGCTGACATCCGTTTTGTACATTAAACTGTATTAAAATAGTCCAAAGAATTGGAGCTGAAACGGACAAAAAATTTTGAGTTGTAGCTCTGTAAAAGGTCAACCCTTTTGCAATAGCCGAGAAAACGTCCAGTAAAGTTTTATGGCCAAATCACGATTTTGCTGAACAGGGTAGGCGGGGCTTCGTTGTACAAACAAAAAAAATAGTAGTGTTCTACGGTGTTTGATTAACTTTTGAATCTTGGATAAAATTATACCAATTACAGAAGACATTTTCAAACAAGTAAAAAAAAAAAAAAGAAGAAGAAGAAAGAAAATTAATGGACATCCGAAATCATTTGTTCAAAAAACAATATGTGCAGCGCTTTTTTGTTAACAGACTAGCTTAAAACTAAGCCTGAGTTAATTCGAATGATACACTCAAAGAAATAATGATAAACTTAACAAATGAGTGGCACTTTCAGTCCGATTCTAATTTTAAAATTAATTGACAACTTACAAAATTTTTATCAAACTTTTTCCTTATTTCCTAGTTCCTTAGGTCCCGCTGGTTAAATACTAACTTGAACGAAAATAAAAATTTCATTTTCTGTAATGACATTTATATTTTCATGATTTTTAATTTAGTTTTTCGTTACCCAGCTGAACATCTAACTAAACAATTTTAATTTCGCTCAAGCGTTCATGATCATGTGAATTTTCCGTCTCGATGTAAGCGTCCAACAACAACAACAACAAAACGGTGAAAAAGGCTTCTTAAAAAAACTTTCATACAAGATGAAATACGACGTCTTTCTAGTTTTTCCTAAATCTAGAATTTGAGCAAGATGATTGTGCGCCTAAAATTTAGGAAAAAGTCTGAGAATTTTCATTAATGATGCTTTTCGTTTGAAGTGGTATGAACACTACTCCTTCCAGCAAATTTTCCGGTATAGATTCCTGAACTGGACGACACGTGTGAGTCGAGTTTGTCGGCTCTTTGCTCAACTCCTGGAGAGATTTCCTGAGAGATTTTCAGCTAAATGGTGTCGACGATTTTACCTTTGATCAAAGTTAAAATCATAGTGTCTTTGACCGGGAATTTCAGTATACACTGAGAACGGTATAAAATCCAAATACGTCAAAAAATTGAAAAACGCTGACATCCGTTTTGTACATTGAACTGTATTAAAATAGTCCAAAGAATTGGAGCTGAAACGGACAAAAAATTTTTGAGTTGTAGCTCTGTAGAAGGTCAACTCTTTTGCAATAGCCGAGAAAACGTCCAGTAAAGTTTTATGGCCAAATTACGATTTTGCTGCAACACTGTAAATGTGCTTTTTCGGGGCCTTTACAAGATTGGATGAACTTAAGTATTTTACAAATCGCTACTCAAAGCCACATCGTTTATATTTCTCCCAAAAGAAAATCCGGATATATATCGATATATCTCGAACCTATGGCGAAACTTTAATTTAAATAAACGTTTTAGAAGATTCCACCACAATTTGGGAACATCGTCACTTGTCACTGTACTGCTTAATCCGTGAGTTGCAAATATCCTCTCCTGGCTACTGATGGCTACCTTAGCGGAGTTTATTTTGAAATACTTATAATTTCAACATATCTACTATAATAGTCAGTGCGAAAGTATAGTCTCCTGATGGCAGTGGACCCATGAAGTCAGTCGCAATGTCTTTCCAAGGTCCTTGAGGCAGTACAGTTACGTGAAGGGTTCAGGATTGCTAATAATCCACTCAAAATTAGTGAAAGCCATGACATGTTTTGCAAAATGCTCCAGTTTCCCTATTAATGCCAGGCCACCATTCCTTAGTTCATAACCGTTGTTTCGTGTTCACCATCACGGCATCACAAAACGCTCTGGTACCAGGAATGCTCCAAGACCAACTGTGCTAGCATCATTACTATTAGAGATCTTTTTCTTTGCTTTACGCGATAAAAATATCCCAAATAGGCCAGTTTCGTATTCTAGCGGTTGGACTGGATCTAGCATGAGATGGAGGCTAATGCGGGCAAATTAATTTGCATTTGAAAAGATTTTCCCGCATTAGCCTCCACTCTATATGCTAGATCCAGTCCAGCCGTGAGAATTCGAAAATGGTCTATGCGGCATTATGTGCTTGGGCTAACCGTCTCCTCAGCCGGCTGTAAAGGCCGCATTGTGCTCAGGACCAAACAAATGGTTCTCCTTTCTTTGTCAATATCCTCAGAGGCTATCTCTAGATCTGCCATTGTCGCAAGGTCAGGGATAAATCTTGCTTTGAAATTCACTAGGCCTTTAATAGTAAGAAACGTTTGTGACTTCTGACACATTTTCTTGTTCACCTGCTTGGCTTAATTAACAGCATTGACGTTCTCTTTGGATGTTCCAGTCCCTTGCTGTAACAGTATTAGGCCTAGTCCTGTTCCGGGACTCCCTCTTGCCCCGCCTTGAAAATGGGCCTGGAACTTTTCCAGGCCTATTTTCAGGGCGGGATAAGAGGTAATACCGGAACGTAGATGAGAGCCTTGGTATATGAAACACACATTTCTCTTTGTTAAGGATAAGACCTAGCTTAACATGATCAGCTCTATCAGGACCATATACACAATGTTGTTATCTGAAATGTTTGCTGTTCCAGTTCATGCCGAACCGGGACTGATTAATCTGAAATAAATGTGTTTATTAAAAACTGAACTGCAGATATCAGAATTACAGCATTTTTATTAATTTTCTCGCCGGACAAAGGCTATCAGTTCATATACCTGCTTTACCAAATATGGTCAAGGAACGCGTCCACTCAGCAATAAAACGAGCTGAAAACTCTTTTGCATCTCTGGAAAAAATGGCCGACAAAAACCGTTTTGGACCGGAATTGAACGAGGCAGAAATCGATGCTTTAGTCGACCATACATGGAAGAGTTGTTGATTCTGGAGTTTTTAATAGAACAATTATTCTGCTCGGGCTTGCTAGATATAAAATGACTATTACTATGGTTAATAGAGGGGAATGGTTATGAAACCCGACAAATTTCTTTGTTGTCGGTTTTTGTTCTCTTTTTTGGCCTTTGCCGTGCACAAAACACAATAGTTGTTTACTCCGTACTGAGGAACTAACCAATATAGAAACGTGTTAGTTACGTAATTCACGCATAGTGTATGAGCGATAAGATTGTGCACGGTCGTGGACTTTCCAACCTAAATATTGGCATCTTTGTGTGCTCCTTTGATGTTTGACGAGCTTCCAAACCATTCCACTCTATTAACTATGCTATAACCAACTCGGCGGTACGCGCGCCTTGTTGGTTATCTATCACTTCATATCTAGTGCGCTCTTGTAGAATAATTGTTAAGTATCTAAAGTGGGGGTTATATACGAAAGGGAGAAGTGATTCTTGCACTTATCTCATGGACACTTTAAGCAACTGTCTGTCATTTAGATATCCGAAAAATTTGGGAGCAGGCCCCAGTTGTTCGAAGGGTGCATAAATAGCGCTGGATAAATCACTGTCTGCTGGATTACAGAAATATAGAATAATGATTGATATTACATTGTTATTGCAGGTCACACCCTCCTGACAAAGGCAACACTTTAAAAGTTACATCCAAGATCTGATATATTGACATCCTGTCTGTCACCACCATGGCTCATTTGGATGCACTGCTCACCTTCATTGTCAGCTTCTTAGCGTCAACAACAAGGTAATCTTTTCAATCTGTTTTTTTAAAACGTTATTTTGTACAAGAGCTGCTTTCTTCTGCTGGTTTCAGTCTCGTCATTTCCAAGAGGGAATGCACCTTATCCCAAAATAGCTGCCATTTGAGTCTTTCACTGATGTGCTTTGCAAATCAGCCCTTTTTCCCACGTTCTTCATCCTAAAATTCATAGAGGATATTACACGGTGGCGAGAAGATGTGAATTTAACTTTGAGTGGAAAGAACAAAATCTCCGAATGAGCGCATCGAACAAGTTAGATATTGTTCTTGCCACGAAAACATAAAATTCATATCTTCGAGCTGACGTGTAATTTTTTCTTTATTATATGGACGCCGAGCATCGTGGGTAAGAAAATATCATAACCCATCTGTGCGAGAAATATTGGTTTTGGTGGCCGTACGACCGTACGTGTACGTCCACCCCTCCATGAATGCCAATGTGACAAGTAACAGATGACCACAACGCGGGCCCAAGTTTAAAGCTGATTGAGGCGGCCATATTGCAGCTAGTTTACAGCGTACATCTTTGACACTTTAAATGCAAAAAAGTAGGAATGACGGATCTTGGGAGATCCTAACAGCAAATAAGTTGTAGACTAAACACAAAATAATAATGCAAGGCTGGTTGTACGGCTTTGAGGATATATATAGTTTTTGTTTTTCCAATATTTCGTCACGGCCTGACCAGGAGAGTTAATGATTTGCCTTTACAATTTTGAAATTCAAAAATTGGGGTGTGCATTGTCAGGGTTTCTCTCCTACACACACACACACTCTCTCTCTCTCTCTCTCTCTCTCTCTCTCTCTCTCTCTCTCTCTCTTTATATATATATATATATATATATATATATATATATATATGTATAGAGTGACAGATAAATATTATTTATTTATTTATTTTCACTCGACTTAAGATACAAATAGAAAACGGAGGATTTGCAAATTAAACTTTAAAGTGAACATTATCCTAATCAGAGGTCAAGCTTGAGAGAGTTAAATAATAAGATGTGAGGCTCTTTTTGAAATTATTTGTTGTAAGACTCTTTCGTACATTAATAGGAATGTCATTCCAAATATTACGTGCTTGATAACCAATAGCAAATTGGTGTCTTAAAAATGATTTATTCAAATTAAAGCGAGAACGAGTTTCGTAATCATGGTAATTACAATTAAATTGAAGAAGAGAAGACAGAGGAAGAGGTAAGAGGTTATGGAAATGAGCAAACACAGAGGAAGATACTTGAAACTTATAGATAGAATGCAGGGGAAGGGCCTGTAGTTTACAGAAGAGGGGCTTAGACCCATCGACTGAGTACGAAGAGGTGAAAAAGGTAATAATGCGAATAGCTTTCTTCTGTAGTCCATGATTCGGGTCCGAAAGGATCCTGTTAAAAAGGGTGTTACAAAGCTGATCATGGTGTTCGCCCAGAGATAAAATCCCCAAACATCCAACCCAGTGTTGTAGCTGGCGCCTGGTACTATAATCGATATGGCGCGTTTCTCTAAACGTACTAGTTCCTTTCTAAGATACTTGGAAAGGCCATGGTAGAAGGCAGGTATAGCATAATCAATTATTGACCTAATACGTGCAGTATAGAAAAGAACTTGGTCATTAGGCGGTACTCTAGCCCGTTTAGGCTGCGCCAGAAAATAAAGCCGCTGGCTAGCCTTTTTGATTAGCTCGCCTATATGAGTGTTCCATGAGAGGGAACTACTTATTGTTACACCTAGCAACTTAACACGGTCCACCACCTCCAGCTCTTTTCTGCAGACAATCACTGGATCAAACTCAGCTGGTTATCTGGCAAAGGCGATTCCCAGCGTTAAGGTGGGACTCTGTTATTATGAGACCACTGGATGACCCGGTCAGTTATACACTGGGCATTGCTGGCACCACCCTTTGGAATGAACTCTGACGCAGTGGTGTCGTCTACAAATTTCCAAAGGTGTGGTGAAGTAATATCTAGATCGCTTATCATTAAAACAAATAGCCAGGGGCCTAAACTTAGTTCCCTGTGGGACCCCGGATGGGACGGAACCCCACTCAGAAAAGCAACCCTCTGTTAACTTGATTCTCTGTGATCGATCGAAAAGAAAATCTGAAACCCAGTTGGCAATACTAAGTGGGATATCTAATTGAGATAATTTAGTGATGACAATACTATGGTCAATAAGGTCAAAAGCCTTAAGATAGTCAAATAACAAGGTCCTAACAGTTAGAATCTGTGCGAATCTTTTTACTGAAGAATTTCAGTCTAAAAACATATCATAATGGTGTTCAAACTGCGAACTAAACAAAAACCAAAACGCCAATTCACTTTCCGGAGGCGGAGTCGATATTCCCAGCAATAATTGGAAATTTGATTGATGGAAGCCAAAACGCAGCTTGGCACTTGGCGCTTGAAGGTAAGATTCCGCAGAATTATAAAAATTGCAGTAATAGAAGTCCCAGATGAAGTCCCAGATGAAGTCCAGCAAATGCAAGCTGAGTTTAGCGAGGTTTAGAACGGAGGCCGAGGACGACTACGAGTACGAGTTTTCTGTAATGAGCATGCGCATAAGGTTTGGAGGCCGACATTTTTTGAAGTGCGCGCGCTCAGAACGGAAACTCGTACTCATAGACCCAGATCAAGTCCAGCAAGCTGAGGTTAAGAAGCGTTCGATCGGAGGACGAGGAGGACTACGAGTACGAGTTTTCCGTACTGATCATGCACATAGGGTTTGGAGACAGACATTTTTCGAAGTGCGCGCTCTCAGAACGGAAACTCGTACTCGTAGAAGTTCCAGACCATGTCTAGCAAGTTGAGGTTAGGAAGCTTTAGATCGGAGGACGAGGAGGACTACGAGTACGAGTTTTCCGTACTGATCATGCGCATAAGGTTTGGAGACAGACATTTTTTCGAAGTGCGCGTGCTCAGGACGGAAACTCGTTCTCGTAGTCGGCCTCGTCCTCCGATCCAAAAGTCCTTACTGATTTGAGTCCGGCGGGGGCCCTTCGAAAAATACCACTCTTTAACCATTCTCCACTGACGGAGTACTTACTTACTTACTTACTTATCCTCATCGGGCCCATGAGGACTCTTAAGGCCGGTTCGGTTTCCGTAATCAGATAATTTTTACGGGGTACGAGGATTAGCCGCACGCCCAACCCCCAACCTGGAGGACTAGTGACTACCATTTAGTCTGGCCTCTACCCTTTGACCTGCCCGCCAAGGTTGGACCTACTGGGGGAATACCCCCGACGGTAAAGCTCTCAAGGTCACTGAGGCACGCAAACTCCCCCACCACGACTAGGCAGCGGTCTACGGAGGAGCCACTGACAGAATAGTTTATTATTATTATTATTATTATTATTATTATTATTATTATTATTATTATTATTATTCATTGTTATATTTTATTAATTTTTGAACACGTAACACATTCGGAAGTTTACATTACAGTTGAATACCAAGATACATATAAAAAAGAAAAAGAAAATTCAGACAAAACAATCGAGCTATCTTTAAGCTTGTTTGAATAGATGTAATACATCATGTATAATAAAGTATAGTAAAAGCTTCTCATAGCCCTATGCGCAGCAAGGCTTACTTGAACAAGCCAAACACGATTTCTTTTACAAACTAGTATTGTTTGTTGCATTAAACCACCACACCAGCGGACGAGTAAAAGACAAGGTGAATTGGCAGTCTAGAAAAGTGTTTGCTATGGAATCTAATTCACCGCAATACAAGCAATCACTTTCACTGTTAATTCCATATCCTTTTGATTCCTTTTTGGTCACCAAAAAAAAATTGAACTTAAATAATGGAAGTTACTGTCAGGTATATCTATGAGAAAATGCAATCCTCTTTCATAATTGATATAGTAATTTCCAAATCACCAATGCATCGATCCGAGCCTGAAGGGCGAACACTAGTTTCAGGTATCATGTAGATAGTCAAAATGTAGAAAGGCATAATGACAAAAGCAATCACGCAAATAGGCATAACGTGAAAAGGCATAACTTAGATAGACATACTGCGAAAAGGCATCTCTTTAAAAGTGTTAACGCGAGAGGGAGGAAGGGGTGGGTATGTGGTCGGGAGTGGGGGAAGGGTCGGTAATTGCTGCAGAAAGCACGACAAAACTAGCCCCCACGGAAACTCGCGCCGCTAGTTCAGATAGTACCATTTTGAAAATGGTTGCAAATTGTGTACGTTCTGCTTCACAGTAGACAGTGTCGTCTGTTTTAAGCGATGCAATTCGGCTTCTGAGCGACGAGAGAACGACCGAAGATCAGTCCGAGCAAGAAAGAGCGCTTACTGAAAAGGACATCGTTGTGGCAATTTCAAGCTGTCGGCTTTTATTTGGAATCTTGGTCGGCCTGGTTGACCCGTATAAAAAAACAGCAGGTACCTGTGTAGCATTGACTTCGTGGTAAAAGTTTTATGTCATTGCCAAAGCTTTTCGAAGAATAGACTATCTGTGCACTCTGTTGATTAATAGTTTCAGCTGAAAAAGGACATAGATTAATTGCTTAAGTCGAAAGGAATCAAAATCACTTCAGGAAACCATTTTCTTCCTGGCGTGATAGTTCAGTAACAATTCTCTAATATTGAGCCAAGACATTCGAGTGGAAGAAGAAGGTATCGCCCGTTCGATCACCATCTTCTCAAAAAAGATACGAAGGCTCCAGGTCATTCCTACGACCGCTGATTGTCTCGCGTAATGATTATTTGCGTGATGACTATTTGCGTGATGCCTACTTGCGTGATGCCCTTTGCCGTTATGCCTATTTGCATAAAGCTTTTTCGTGTTATGCCTATTTGCGTTATGCCTACTTGCATTTTGCCTTTTCAGTCGTGTTATGCCTATTTGCGTTTTGCCTTTTCGCGTTATTCCTATTTGCATTATGCCTTTTTCTGCATTTTGACTATCTGCATGATACCTGAAACGGGTGTTCGGATCGATACATTCACGAATTGGAAATTATTATATCTATTACAGAGGATTGCATTTTGTCATAGACATATACCTCCATATTAAATTATCTTAACTTATTTTCTTTACACATTTTGTAAACATCTTAAAAGATTCTCGCCATGCTATAAGCCAGCTGGAGTTAGCTGATGTAGCTTTAAAATTTAAAAGCCAATAAAAGTCCCGATATTTTAGTTTTACTAAAGTAATTTTTATATTATTATATTATAATTACCAATTTCATTTCTTTATCAAGGTCTGTAACTGCAGTCCCGTGTGAGGTGTCCCTTCCTCAAGAGACCAGTGAAATATGTAAAGCGATGAGGGACAAAGAACTGGCTGGAAAACAGGCCACGTTTACCTACAAATTCGACGCTTCCGTGCACGGATTTGCATTATTAAATATGACACCCAATGAACTGGCTGTTGTGTTAACTCAAGATCCTTTCAGCAGATACTGCCTCAATGGTTACCTTACCTCGGTTTCAACAAGCAATGCATCTCTTTACCAATATTTGAGTATCACTGGTGGAAAGGAGATCACAAACATTTCAGAATATGTAATGCTATCAGCATTTTTCCAGTCATTCATGGAGCCAGCAATTGGAGTAAGTAGATGAGGGGGGTCTTGGTTTCCTGACTACTGGGTACTAACCAACCAGAAAACGTTTCCTGCCCGGAATTCTTCTTAACGAAACGGTCTCTTTTTCCCTTCTAGAGATACGCAAGACTTCCTTCCAGATATGAGGCTTTCGTTAGAAATAAACCTTTATGGATAAGCGACAAGTACTTCACTCAGCAGCGTCTGGCGGGAACCAACCCGATGTCCATCCGCCAGGTGACTATCCATGGAGGTAGGGCTTAAACTGTCAGCAGAAAAAGTGGATCTGTCTTACTTTGACTGGCAAAACGTGAGTACAGTCGAACCTCCACTAAAGGACGCCACCGGTAATCGGACGTCTCTCGTAAGCGGACACGGACACCTATTTGGGGTCCACAGGGTCTAAAATATCCTCCCGTATATCTAACGAAATGGGTTCGATTTTAACGGTTTAATCGCAGTCGACTGTCCTGGACAAAACATAGTCCTTTCGATTACAATTAGCTTTTTTTTCATTTCATTTCCTTTTTAAACTTTTCTTCAAGCCAGTCGCAAAAAATCAAAAAAAAAATCAATTCATATTTTTCTTTGGATTTCAAACTATGTTAACAAAACACTAAGTGACTCACGTTTTAGGCCTTGATTTCAAAAAGACACCTCTTTATTTTAACTGTAATTTTCCTTTTTAATAGTCCGCCATTACTAACATTATGTTCTTGAGAGAGCTGGATCGAGGAGAAAATGACGTCAAAGGCTCACTAGTTTAAGAATGCAATACGTGTGTACGCGGCAGAATTAATATGCAGCACGGGGGTTTTGGGCTTTCAGACTTTTAAACTCACGCTTTGCATATATAATAAGCTGCGTTCACACGCTGAAATTTTTAAACTAGTGAGCCTCTGACGTCACTTTTCCCTAGATCCAACCGTCTGAGGTCCAATCGGTCAGTTTTAAACGTCAGTAATGGCGGACCGTGAAATCCAAAACTTACACTCAAAGTAAACGGCCTTTGGATAAAAATCAAAACTCAAAATTTTGCCAGTCAGGTGTTAAGTAACACACTTTCAAAATCTGAAGGAAAAAAGGAAGTGGTTTTTTTGATCACAGGGGCACTTTAAAGGAGCAAGGCAATTCTACACCATATCCTGCGCCTCTCACAGTTTATCCGCTTTCCCGTAATAAGAACTGCCGTTGCTGAGTTAGACGCACTCTTCAGGAACTTCCTCACCCAATCGCAAACAAATTCTAATGAACAAATGGCATCTTATACAAAACCAGCCCTTACTAAAAGAAATCTTAAAAAACTCTCCCCTAAGGAGGTCTTTGAAAGATGTACTTGTTAGAGAAAAGCTCTGAGGTCTTTGAATTTCCTATCTTGACCAATAAGAGTCGTGTTTTGCCTGCCTACTCACCTTGAAACTACAAATTGTCTTAAGGAGCTGTAAAAGACTTGTTGTGGTGTATTATATG
>NC_090890.1:51756164-51768664 GCF_036669925.1 Montipora capricornis | reverse complement strand
GGAACAACGCTTAATTTACGGAATTAATTCGAGGGTTTCCATAACTGTCGAGAATTCTCCCAACTCCCCCGAGTGTTTAGATGAGGCTATGGAAACCCGGAAAAAAGTCCTCTATTGCTTTTATAAAATATTTTTCAAAGATAGTTCGACAAATGAAGGAAAAAACCGTCTTTTTTTACTTTTAGATTGAAACAGATTTTCTTGATATAAGCTCATATTTCCTACCAGCCAATCAAAACGCGCGTCTGACTACATAGCCAATCAAAACTCGTGTGATTTCATACTCTCATCTAAACAGTTATTGACCAATGAGAGTGCGTGTACTATCCTAATTATTTTATAACAACTTACAGTGTCCACCACAGAAGCTGAGGGTTGCAATGTTAAGACAACAGGAGGTGAATGGTGCCATTTTCCATTCACCTACCGTGGAAAGGTTTACAGCAGTTGCACGACTGATGGCCATTACAAACTTTGGTGTTCAACAACGGATAATTACGATCAGCACGGCTTTTGGGGGAACTGCGCAGCCAGTAAGTTAAGATTAGTTCTCTACTTGCACAAATCCTACATGAAGATGTCCCAAGAGAAATCGAAAACAATGCCTATACAAATTTTTTTTTTTTTTTTTGGGGGGGGGGGGGGGTGGGGTTAAAGAGGTGTATTATGGGATTTGTGCAAGTGGAGAATACAAATATCTTTAGCTTTGGTAAGTTGGTTTTTAAGGTTGAAGGCAAAGAATTAGGGACTTTAAGATCTACGACGCGGTCGTGAACGAGAACCCCACAAAGCGATAATATCATTGGTTAAAACATGAAAAATTATCGTGCTGCACGTGCGGCACAAATTTTAGCAACTATTTTTGCGGTCCTCTTCACAACAACGACGTGAAATCACCAAATGTGAGGTTTCAAAGACAACGTGAGTGTACAAATGTGAATCTTTTATTCTTTATTTTTAATCTGAAACCACTAGTAAGAATTTATTTTTAGGATAATTCGTCCACAATGTACGACGTGAACGAGGTGCAATAATCGCAAAAGACGTTTTCGTCGACGTCGGCGTTGTAGATCTTAAAGTCCCTATTAGTTCTTGAAACATGACTGCGCTCCTAGGAGTTCATATTAAATCACTCTGCGAGTCAAACTTCGCTTTTTGCAAAAGAGGAAAACTTGAAATTGGTCTTCCCGTAAAACGCATAAAGAAACGGACAATGATATAGTAGTTGTAGTATTGCCACCCTCCTTACCGTATAGGTCCGTTTAGGTTTTAAATGCAAAATAAAAACGGTCTCCGACTTGAGGTGGTTTAAGAGCTCATATTCTTTCTATTTTGCGATTTAAGAGGTAGTAGGTGAGTAGGATTTGCTAGGTTTAGGTGGTTTCCAGTTTGAGGAGGAATTGAAGCTCTGACTAAAAAGTCCTTGAGTGATTTGTCCTTCCTGTAGGCGACAATAGGAGCATTAGGAAAAAATTGCGCAAGTTTTGGGACGTTAGATATTAATTTGATGATGAAAATTACGGGTAAAATCATATTTAAGACAACGTTTCGGTGTCCTCATGACACCATTATTAGGTCAAAATATAATATTTAACAGATAACAAGAACATTAATGTTCAAGTTCAAGTTCAAAGTCCCTAAAGGCTAGGTGAAGAGTCTTCCTTTTATCGAGTCACTTTGAATATTTAGACACGGTTTGTGCTCGCGAATAAGGAACATCTCGTATAGAAGACAGTCAAATTTGCCGGAGCATTTCTTAAGAATGCAAGACATGTTAGATGTTATTGTTCTTGATTGGTGTTGACTTTGGCTTTGATTGAATATTGATCCAGATCTTTTATGCTCATCGATTCGTTGGTAGAGATGTCGAAGCGTGTAACCAACACAGCTGGCATCACACCAGCCACATTCAAATTTGTAAACTACTGACGCTTAATAACTTTCGTGGAGGGACATGACATATCCCGGCCAACGCCCTGAGCCTCCCTTTCTTTCCCCTCATCTTTTCTTGGGTGTCTTTAATATATGACTGTTTCTTAGCAATAGGTTGTAAAAGCGAATCGATGAAGCTTGAAA
This sequence comes from Montipora capricornis, assembly GCF_036669925.1. Lineage (NCBI taxonomy): Eukaryota > Metazoa > Cnidaria > Anthozoa > Scleractinia > Acroporidae > Montipora > Montipora capricornis. The sequence continues at coordinate 51,766,588 of NC_090890.1, read as the reverse complement.
TACGTTCTGTAGGGCCACCACTACCGGAAACTATCGGTCTGCTGACTGGGTTTGATTTGTGTATTTTCATCATGCAGTGTATAGAATACCGGTATTCTGGGTGGGTTCTGGCTTTGATTGAGTCATCTGAAAGTCATTGCGCCAATATGGTTGTTTGTATACAGTGCATTGACTATGTTGCTGACCTTCTTGTCCGTCGAGGACAGTATAGGATTGTAGATTGTAGAGGGATGTAAAAGTTTGTGTCACAGACTTCTACGTTGCCCTGTCGGATGTTGTCTTGGGCATCGATGACGACTGTTGTGGTCCCCTAATCAGCTTTTTTAATGTTCACCTTTCTATATGTTCGTAGTGCGGATAGTGCTTGTCGTTCTTGTGCTGACAAATTGTCTTTAGCATTGCTAAAGCATATTGAAGCAATTTCAAATTTTCAATTGGTTCTGGATAGATAATCGGCTAGTCGATGACTGAATTCTCGTCTCGGCGTTTTCGTGTCTGGTTTGATTTCGGAACATTTTTGGACCAGCTGTTTCTTGAGACCAACGGTTAGCGCTGGAGTCTAACCACGCAAGGTAGTTGAAAAACACTGGCAGCGGTAGTTTTCTCATTGCGAAATGAGGCTTTGAAAAACAAAGTAAAGACATCCAAAAATATTCTACCGTTCCTTAGAGTGTCGTTGTAATTCCTGCTCTAATTAGATGCTATCTTAAATTTATAGTATGGATAGGTAATTTAATTATAAATTCTTAATCTAGTATTTTCTTAATTTATATACTATTGTAGATACACGTACATTTTCGTAACGAGTCCCTTTTTAGGCTCATTAATGTCTTGTGTTTAAATAAGGTTTTTCAGTTCAGTTCAGTTCAGTTACCATCTTCAACCCAACTGTACCTAAACTTAAAGAGATCCTTATGAAAAACTGGTTTTTAATATCTAACGTCCCAAAACTTGCGGAAATTTTTCCTAATGGTCCTATTGTCGCCTACAGGAAGAACAAATCACTCAAGGACTTTTTAGTCAGAGCTTCAATTCCTCTTCAAACTGGAAACCACCTAAACCTAGTAAATCCTAGGAACACCACTGGTTTCCTAAACAGTCAAATGTAAAGCATTATTGACGCAACTACTACCTCTTAAATCGCAAAATAGAAAGACCACGAGCTCTTAGACCACCTCAAGTCGGAGCCCTTTTTATTTCGCATTTAAAAACTAAACTGAGTTATATACGGTAAAGAGGGTGACAATATCACAACTACTATATCATTGATGGTCACAATATGAATATGATACGTGAAATAAATCATATTGCACCGGTATCGCATATTAATGAAAATTTGTTTTCTTAAGAAAAACGTCGCACTTAGACTCGCTTTGAAAAAGAAGCAGACATCAACTCGAAATTGACCTTTTCAGGTTTCATGTTCAAACAGTGTGAACGATATGTTTACAAAGGTATTTGGTATTTGGAATATTTTTCCTCACATAATTAAAATTTGTTGTCTTTAGAGAACATCGAGGAGAAGATAGAAGGTAAAAAATTTGTGACTCTTGTATTGTAAGTGTAATTAATGGCACCCGTTGCGTCTTGACCTTGCGTTAGTGTCTGTGACAACCCGAAGATAAAAGAGTTCACACATGTTGGATACTAAATGAATAACTTAAAACACAATAAGATTTAAATGTCAGGGCAGTTTTTCTATCCATAATTCCGAAGCAAATTTGATTTGCGTCGATGATGACAATGGTGATGATTGTTTTTTTGCGGGACCAATAGGATTGGACTGGAACGAACTCAATGCGACATTGAACCCCACATTTGACTGGGAAACCGCTGTACAAACAGCTCTGAGAACTGATGATTCTTTGGAAGACGTAAGTTGCCTGAGGGGTAGAGATTTCCTGCCTATTATTTGGAAGGCATAATGCAAGTTGTGTTTTTTTAAACGAAAATTTTAACGTGGGCTGTACTGCCGTTTTTAAAGACACCTGTCCTTTTAATGGATAAAAATGTTCAAGTGTCAGATATCATTTTTGGACAAGAAAAAATGCAAAATCAGCTTCTGAATTATTCGAAGTTTCCGGTTCCTTTTCCATAGCTTGGAAAATGATACATCTTTTTGGACGATTTTCGCTGTAGCTTGGCGAGCCCGTAGGGTGAGTCACAGCTGTGAAATCTCTTCCGCCAACAATTCTGTTCTCTTTTAAGAGGAGATGTAATTGTGACCTTTTTTTGGCGTCTTTAATTTCAGGCCATAAAAAAGGGTTTCATCTTTGCTCTTCGCTACGAGTTGTGTGATGACATGCCCAGATCCCCGGATCTCACAGATCGTGATCCCCGTAGGACCATGAGGGACTATCTATCTCCTATTGCTCTATTTGCATCTGCAAAAATAAAGGGGACAGATCGCAACGAACTAGTTCCTGTGGCAATTCAAATGGACTATAAACCAGGTCATGAAGTTAAATTAAATGCAAATGAATAGAGTAAATACCTGTCGATGGGGCATAGTATGTAAATCTTTCCACCATTTACCAAAGACAATAAATAAAAAATAACTAAGTAAGTAAATAAATAAATAAATAAATAAGTAAATAAACGAATCAATCATCTTCTTAAATCTTTAGAGATTGACACTTGAAACCTATCGGAGCAAAGCCATCAGGAACCACAAAATCCAATCATTCCACATAATTATGAAGTCCAAGAATCGAACTCACGAGGCGGCAGGCTTTCTCTAGTACTCAATTCAGCCAATAAGGCCTAACTTCAGTCGTTATTCTCTACACCAAACTTTCCATATCCAGTGGACTTAGGTACAACTCAGCTACCAACATATTAACTGCATTTTCCTATTTACTTTTTGCTCATCTTTATGCCTTTTGTCGGTTATTTCTCTGTTTTATTACATACTCAACAAAATATCGCGTTTCTGAATGATTAAGGTATAAATATGTTATAGAGTGCAAAAGAGATTAAAGAGTGCAATACGGACAAAGCGATGGAGTGATTTTGTTGAGTATATAATAAACAAAAAAATCACATGAACTTACCCTCAAAACATCACTCGTGCCCATAAATCGCGTTCATACGATTTCCCACACTTATTACACACGTACATGTGAGTTGCAATCATTATTCCAAGTAGAGTGTTTTCACGTGACGTCCGGCGGCCATTTTGGTGTTCCCAACTAATCCTCCTGGAATTGAGGTCTATTACCATGAAAATGATTTCTTTTGTTTCGGTTTTCTGATGACGTGAGTGAAAACCCTCTATACTACTGAAGCGTTTACATATAGCCCATTTCCGTGTTCATGTCTGCTTCCTCTTCAAAGCGAGTCTAAGTGCAAAGTTTTTCTTATGAAAATTAGCTTTCATTTATACGTGAAGTAGAGGTAATTACCATCACAAAAAATTTGCACTTAGACTCGCTTTGAAGAGGAGGAATGCATGAACTCGGAAATGGCCTACTAATTCGACTTTTATTTCTCTGCTAGCGGAGGTTTCTTTTCTTTTGCATTCTTTGGGCTGACGAGTACGGGAAAGATACCTCTGCCATTGGTCGAAATTTATTGTGTTGCGCATGCACGGTGGTTACTTAGCGACCGAATCCTCATGTGATACTTCATGTCGTGTGGGGTCACTTAACAACATTGAAAATACTGTAAAGGAAAGCGCGGGACAAAGTGGGCTCAGGCCACAGTAAGCAAACATATAATGGGGCATGCGGTTTGGAGAGTACAGTACAAGGTTGTGGACGACGGTTGAATCAAAGCGAGTTTCGTTAGGAGCAGTCGTGGCTCAGTTGTCTAGTGCGCGGCTTTCGGAGCGAGAGGTCCCCGGTTTGATCCGCGGTGACTTAAACGTCTGTTTCGACTTTCCTCTGATCCGTGCAGCTATAGCTTTAAATCCTCTTAAAACGGAGCACCGACAGAGGGAGGTGGGTAAAGGGTGCACCGTCGGCTTCCATTGATACCAGCCTCGTAGCTGAAGGAACTGCCGACGTTAAATAAAGTTACTTTACCTTTTACCAATAGCAGAGGTCTCTTTCCCGAACTCGTAAACCCAGCGAACGCATGAGAAAAGAGACGTCTGCTAGCAGGAAAGACTATTATGTATATTATCTGCTATTTAACTGGTGGTTAGACCAATAAAATTCACATTTTAAATTCAATGTTTTGCTAATTGTACCTCACAAGTAATTTGCCGTTGTTTTCTCTGCAAATGTTCTTCCCTTGGTATACAATAATGATTATTTCAGTAAATGAATTATTATACTAATCCTTTTGTCAACCATTGTTTATTTCGTAAACATTGTTTCAAAATGTTTTTGTAGATTCAGCAGTGTTCACTCCAAGCGATGGGGACAACTGGATGCTTGCAAAGCTGCACGTGCAGGTTACTGATCTCGGATATTCTCAAATTGTGGAACACCTCGCAAAGGTATAAACTAAACAATGTTTTACCGAGGTGAAGGCTATGGCGATGTTTCTCGTGACGTCATCCACTGTTATTTTAAAACATGCCACCCAGAACCTAATTGGCTGTTGAAACAACGACTTCTTTTGTTCAGTGGTTGGCAGGTTTCAATATCCAAAGAAAAGTGACGTCAATCTTTGCTATTATCGGGAGTGGAAGCTGAATAATGAATAATGAATAACGGCATTAAATAAAAAAATGAATAATGAATATTTGGGTTTGGAAAATCAGGAATAATGAATAACACAGCCATGTCAGTGGAATAATGAATAAAACATTTGTTTATGTACCTCCTGATACATTTTCGAGAGGGACTTAGTAGTTATACGATGAAATTTTTGTTTTCGTGAAATCAGTCGGTAATCGGAAAAAGAAAACTACATAAAAACTACAAAAGACTCCTTCCAAACTATTCCGAAGCTTTAGACTGGGACTATTGTAGAATCTGCCAAACAACTTGATGTACTGACCTCTTGCATGGTTTTCTGTCTGGACATTTAGTGTTTGGCCGTTTTTATACTAGAGACGCATAATCCGTCTGGGACATACTTGGGCAAAGATTTTTTCTGCGTCTGTTAAATTCCTGATGATAAAAGGTTTTGTGAAGCACTTTAGAATAAATAGAAGCGATATAAAAATATAACGACGTTTCGATGACTCCATGCAATTATTATCGAGTTCGAAATACATGATAGAATTAATTGATTGAATATATAGTAGTAGTAGTGTGAAAATATGTAAGGAATTGAAAAGGCTGGATGAGAAGTTGAAGCCCTTCTCAACTAACGAATACACAATTTCTGATATATTTGAGTTTTCTCAAGAAATCCAACAGTTTCAAGTCAACGAGAATGATATCTTTGTATCGAACGACGTTTCTGTAGTATTCACAAGTGTGCCCTTGGAAGAAACGATCTAGATTCTCGCTAAGAAAGCCTTTGCCCAGAACTGGTTCAACGAAACGCATCAGTTAAACATTACCCAGGACGATCTTGTTGAATTATTGACGGGCTGCTACAAAACAGCAACTCTTTCAGTTCAACGGACATCTCTGTGAACAAATTGACGGAGTTGCCATGGGCTCTCCCTTAGGCCCTCTTATGGAGAATGTTTTCATGTGCTCCATCGAAGAGAAGCTGGAAAGCGGAAACAAATTACCTTCCTTCTCAGAAGATACGTGGACGATACCTTAGCCATGGTTCTCGATATTCCATCTGCTGAAGCCTTGTTGACAACATTGAGTGGATCCCACCCTTCCATAGGCTTCACGATAAGAAATAACAACCAAGAATAAGCTACCCTTCGTTGGAATGGAAATTGAAATGAAAGGAAGTCAACCAGCAACACGCCTCCACAAAAAAACAACCAACAAAAGCTAACAAAGGCCTCTTACTGTACTGTCAAAGACACGTTGACAATAAGTATAAACACTCACTCTTGAACACAATGTTAATTCGCGCACATCGTCTTTCATCTTCTCCAGACCTTTTTGCTGATGAATGTAACAACTTGAGGTCAATGTTTCTGAAATTGAAGTATCCTCCGCGGCTTATCGAATCAACCATCAACAGTTTCATCCGTTCACAACAGAGCTGAAAAACGACTGCGCAAGTCACTGATCCGCGGCACGAAACGCAGGCTCAAGGGCGCGCTCATTCAAAAAGACTATTTGTTCGCCGGAAAATGACAGCCGTTGATTAAATCAAAAAAATAAGGTCGCTGTTTGAAAGATAAGGATTTTGTCACAATTTTTGACGAGTTTTGATGTTTTTCCAAAAATTGAAGTGGTGTACAAATTGTGTAAAAATTGTTTTCGCGCGGTAAATGCACCTTTCGTGTGAGTATACCGTGAATGGAGGTAACGAGCGCTGCAATGCTTACTTTTTTGACAGTGTTGGCTTTTGTCGCAAGTTTCTCGAACGGTTTTTGCAAGTTGTTGGTTTTCTGGGAGGACCAGAAATTCCCTTAAACCCTGTTTTGGCGATGTTCGGCCGGTGGAATTGGTGAGAGCTTCGAACTTATCGGTGGAGACTAGTTCGCCGAGTGGTTGCGATACAGGACAATGCCTCTTTGTCTGTGTTGGTAAAGAGACAAGCCTTATAACGTTCCAGATACTCTCTATAATACTCTGAACAACAAAGGAAGACAACTGGTGAATTATAGACCGGGTGGTGAATGGTGACACTCTTACAAAAGATACTTTGGCAAGCATTCTGAAAGCGATATTAAAATGGAATATGCAAAGATCCAAGAACTTAGGCAAATTGAGCTCCACGTTTCTCCAAATTTTAATACGAATTTATAATTATCATGAAAAACATCTTTCGCTCTTTACACAGCATCTTTTGGTAAATTTATAGAAGAGCGATGAAAGCCGGCCCCAACAGAAACTGAGATAAATCGGTGAAAAGATTATACACTGTATGATACACAGAGAGCAGGCAAAAAAGTGCTTCATCCTGGAAAGCCCACTTAATGACATTAAACAGCTCAGAGAAAATTAATTTGCCCCTTGATTTGCTTGCCGTTTAAAATAAAAATTCATGAGATCGTAACCTGATCAAGAGAGGTCATGAATGTTATTTTTCTTTCAGAAGGTAAATCCTTTTTTTTCCATATTTAACAATTGACAAGAAACTACAAAAATTTACAAGGATCAGTTCAGACAACACAGTGCATATTGCAAAACTGATCTAAACTTGAGACATTTCACACATGCATGCTACATTGTACTTGATGAGTTTGAACAAAATCTTTAGAGCATAGACAACTAGGAAACATCCCTGAAAGGGGCATTCCACAAAATTAATATTTTCAGCTGTATAGCAAGAAGTTCACTCTAGCATTATCTGCCGACTGGCGTAGGTGGTATTATCCTAAAAAGATGATTGTATATTAAGTAGATGGAATCCAGTCATTAGTATAATACACATATGCAAGGGCTATTCCATGTGGGTCCCAATGTTCAAGAAGATGTTTGTTTTTAATTTTTCTGACAACTTGTCATTGAATGTGTTTGGAGGTGTTCTGGGTTTCGACGTCACTACACGTCTCTGAAGCATTACTGGGTTGGCAACTCATCAGATCAAAAGCAATCGCAAAGTTTGCGTGCAGGTGCAAACAACATGCATTTGTGATGTTTTTGCTTGAATATGTTGTCCCCATTTTGTCTTATAAGTACAACATTTAAAAAAGTGGCATCTTAAAGTTCTGTGCTGGTCCAAAAAGTTCACAACTGAAAAAAGGTTAAGGACTGGTATTCAGTTCAAAGAAGAAACTGAAAAGTTTGACAATGTGAAGAGTACTAAAGAAACTGCTTAAAACTCAACAGCATTGACTGGATTTCTCAGTGACTTTATCCAGTCTTTTGTTCCACACTACCAACATGGACAAAGTGAACTCAATAAGATTATTGTCACAGTGGTTTATTGCTGAGAAAAAAAGGCTGAATTTCTTCTCGCTCCTTTTAGAGCTAATATTTCACAAAACTGCCGCAAATAATACCAGGTGGATCCATCTCCCTAAGGACAAAAAACGAAAATGAATGTTATTGTCCATGAGATGCATATTGCAATGCTATAATCTACAATATCATGATGATAGTATTATTTTCCTAGACACAGGAAACTGCACATATCAGTTTTTATGGCGGCTGTGAAAATTAGTACTAAAAGTCATTCTTATTACACAACCACCACAAAGAAAACATGATGAAATAAACATACTATAAACTACACATACAACCAATGACTCTTAACTGTTTGCCTAAACACATGTTCTTAAATTTGAGTCTTTCATAATTTTGCCTTGGACGTTGGGTTGCACATAGATTTGCAAATAATGGCCAGTCAAGGGGGAAAGAAAAATACCATCTTCCAAGTTTTGACATAGATGTTGACACCAAGTGTGTTGCATTATTACAATGATAGATCATTATTATTTGGCGATTGTGGAAGCTAGACTACAATTAAGTCACTCGGGTGCCACTTTGAAGCAGTATTTCCCCGTCAATAATCCTAGGATTAACAGGAAGCAGGGCCTGGACTTTGCACTTTTATTTAACAAATTGTTCTTTTCCTAATATATGGATGTTCCATTAATTAACAGGCCAACAGTCTCCCGAACATGGGTGTATCAGTTGATTGCACAGGGTATTTTGGTAGGCAAGTATTTATGATTCTGTAATCAAGCCTCACTATGGCAATAAATTAAACAATGTTATTGACCACACTACTGCGCAACTAGAACTTCTTCTGAGTGTAGTCTCAGAGGCCAGTCTTGCAAACCAATTTACCTTTTCATTGAAGAAATGCCCTGAGACAAGGACAAAGAACTTCAATTTTCTATGTAGTTCTGGCCAGTACTTGTGTTCATTCCAACTTCACAAGTTGGCAAGGTGTTTTCTTTTAGACAGCTGCCTATATGGGGGCAGTCAGGAGGTTAAGTGGCTATTGCAGAGTGGCAGCACCCTAAATGAACTGCTGCCTTGGTTCAAGGAGAAAGTTGACAACTTTCAAATAATGCTCTTAGAACATGTTACGTTTAATTAACGCATTGTAAATACATGTATGATTGATTGTAAAGGTGATTTCAGAAAACCCTGCCCAAATTATCTTGTTGATGAAAACTGTAGAGATTGCATGGGCAATACCCTAGTGTGCAAACTGAACCAAACGTTGTGAACACTTCATGCTTCAAAAGCAAATATGGGACACTCACCGTAGTCTCCGTTAGTTTCTGCAGCGCATATTCCCAAAAATGTAACTGGGTTTGGATCTCAAGGCCCAAAATTCCACGCAAATATATTACACAGATCTGATGTGTCTCCTTAAGTTAAATCACCACGATCTCACTTCCAAAATTCACACCGTCAAGAGTTATAAAGTGACACAGGCAGAAAACGAGATCAAACGATCGAAATGGACACCTCGCGTCTCATGCACGATTTGTGCTCCCTATCTGGCGCATGCGCAGTCGTTTTTCAGCTCTGTCTCCGTTCACAAGATGAAGCCGAACCACAGCACCAAATCCCACTAGATCAGCCCATTAGAATTGTCTTGGCGTTCAAAGACCAGAGATCGCCCGACGCTGTACGAAATGATCTCAGCGAACTCAGCAAGAAAATTGGAAGTAATTTGCGCTTAGTGTTGTTTACTAGTAGAAAAATCATTGATGACATCAAAGGTGTGGAGGCCAAACCTTCCCTAATTAACCGACATTGCGCTGTCTACAAAATTTCATGTGATCTGTGTGATACAGATTATGTCGGATACACATCCCGACACCTCTTGAACGCATCGCCGAACATAAACACTCTTGTATTGGTAAACACTTGAAAGAAGAACACAGGCTGCAACCAACTAATCTACAAGACCAATTTACAGTTCTAAAGAAATGCCGCTCAAAGTTTGACTGTTTAATCTTCGAGATGCTATTCATCAGGAACATAAAACCAAAACTAAACCCGCAATTGGATTCAATTCGCGCCAAACGTTTTACATAACAATTGAATTCTTTAATCAATCAATCAATCAATCAATCAATCAGGTCAAGCTAGCTTGGCTCTCATTGATAAGTTCTTTCCATCTATCTCTGTCGTCCATTAAATTTGCGAGATCTTCATAGGTGTTTAGGTGTTTGCGAGATCTTCATAGTGTTGAAAATCTTGCTAAAGTGATTGGTCTCTTTGTTAACGCAACAAAAACGAAATTCATCTGTCTAAACCAGAATGCTGCAAGCGGTAGTAAATCACTGAATGGGGAAACTATCGACCTGGAGAACGATTTCAATTATCTTGGCAGCTTCATTGCTTCCACTGAGCAGGAAGTCAATATTCGACTTGGAAAAGCCTGGGCTGCCCGGAATGGCATGAACAATATCTGGAAGTCCAATCTACCAGATCAGCTGAAAAGAAACTTCTTCAGAGCAACAGTCGAATCTGTTC
>NC_090890.1:51738664-51751164 GCF_036669925.1 Montipora capricornis | reverse complement strand
TTTTGCGGACTTACTATATGCATTTGGAAGTGAAGGAGCTTTAAGGTTACTTCGGGGCGGACACCAATATGCTACATGGGAAGCAACAGACTTGAGAGCGCAGATAAAGGCAAGAAAATTTTTTTCGCCTATAAAGTAAATAAAATGTGACAATTGCTTAGATATTTATATACATATTTGCCATGCTCTTCGTGGGCATTTTTTTCAAACCCAGCGCGTGCTCTCGTGAAGTTGATTATCTGACGTTTTATTTAACTGTACTTTTGTGGTATAAGCAGGGGCTTGGGGCAAGCTCATATTGCGTCAAACTGATCGGGGTCGAGAAGTATACCCGGAAAAGTAAGAAAGTAAGTATAGTATATCTGTATTTCGAAAACGCGCTTCAAAAGAAAGATTGATAAATTCCTTTCCCGGTAGGAAGGTCAGGTGACATGTGGTTCTGGCAAACGCAGTCCTGATTCCATTATTTCGCACTTGAGATCTTCGGATATTTCTCATTTTTTTCACTTTCTTTTGAGTTAACTCTGCGGTCAGCTGGTACAGCAACATCGATTATTATAAAGACTCTATCCACCTTCCTCGCAACAATAATATCCGACCTTCTAGCCTCTATTGTATGGTCGCAATGTATGTTGAAATCCCAGAACACTTTGATATTGTCCGTCTGCAACACACTCTGGGGCTGCTACCGGTTCTCGTACCATTGTCTGCTCTGTCCAACCCATTCACACCACACAATTCCCAATGAATAATTCTGGTGACATCATCGTGTCTCGTCTTATACTCTTTTTTTTTTTCAAGTTTTCTGCACTCGCTAATGACATGGGTAACAATTTCACCTCTCTCGTGACACATTCTACACAGTGGAGATTACATACGCTTGTCCACATGAAACTTCACTTAATTCGTTCCCAAAGCTTGTTCTTGTGCCGCAGCTTTTTTTATCCAATTCCTCGGTACTGCCACGTCAATAAGTTTGCAGGTTTTGTTCTTATGGTCAGTTGATCACAGTATCTGACATGTTATATGCGAATTCTCTATCAGTGTATATCAACACATCCCAGAGTATTGTAGTTTCATCATTTCCAGTGACAAATGCTGGTTTGTGTTTATACCACTTATCCGACACCTGAATATTGTAGTGTTGACATATCTTCCAATGTGTGTATGTTGGTGTCTTGTTGTGTCTTTGAATATAGTCAGTTTTTGCAAGTTCCTGGAACCTGTCACATCTGCTCCCAAATAATTTATGCTGTACCTAACTCAGTTCTCCTTATATGTTATACAGAAACGTGGACTTGCTGACAAGAAACTCGTTCCGTACTTCCCATACCGTGACGACATTGAAGAAATCTTACAAGTTATCGAGAAGGTGGCCGAAAGTTACGTTAACCTGTAAGTTTCAACACACACTTGACTTTAGTTGACGGGAATGGCCCGAAAAGCGAAATTTAAATGAAGTGAGCTAAACGACACTGAAGATATCGATCTTCTTTTTCTAAACGCGACTTATTTACGTATAGCCAAAAGTCAATAAAATGTCCGCTACAGGTATCGAGCAAATTCGAAAGAGAGAAATAAGCTATCCTGGAGATTGCATTGGCCGACTCAGTTTTTGTAAACAGGCAGCATTATAATGGAGAGATCTTGCATTTATGTTGCTTAGCCTGATTTTCACCTTGATTGCCTGCTTGGAGGTAAATCTACGGTAATCAGTGACATCAGTTTGGAATCAGAGGACTCGGTTTGAGCATCCGTGGCATGGAGAAGGTCAAATCGAGCAAAGCTTGGTATCCAAAGAAATGTTTCCTTATCCGTTTTTGTTCTCTAAAGTGGACTGTCCAAAACGTTGTGGAAACGCTTGTGTGGACAAAAAATGTTGACGTGTTTTCAAGAAACAGAAAGCAGAGGTTTTGCAAAGACGGAACCTATGATCATGAATCGAAGTCATGATTCTGGCGTGTTTTTCTTTTTTCATGGCCTTTGATAGCAGAAATCGATTTAGTGTTTTAATATCAAACCGTATTTCTCTTCCTAAGGTATTATGACAACGACAAAGGCGTTCAGGAGGACAGCGAGCTCCAAGCTTACGCAAACGAATTGTCTATTAACGGAACTGGACCGAACGGAGGCATTGGAAGGGTATCAGTGATTAGTTGGCTAGTTGGTTCATGTGCTAATTTACTTATTAAAGGGAAAGCTAATATCCTATTGTTGGTCTGTGGATCTGATCCTTTCCTTTCCTTTCCAAGAAAAACTTACTGCTCTTTATTTTCAACAGATTCAAGGATTTCCTGCCAAAATTGATTCCAAAAAAGACCTCGTGGATATTGTGGCCCGCATCATCTCGCAGGTGACCATCCAACACGCTGCAGTGAACTATGAACTCGTAGACCATGCTGTGTATGCCCCTAACGTACCAAGCAAACTATACAATGATACCAGGGTGAAAGTAGGCGAATTCTCGGTTTACCGACTTCCAAACAGACTGACGTCTGCTGTAAGTAACGTTTGCATGTTTTAAAAGGAGGAGTAGACTATACGCTACCCCCCCTCCCCACCCCACCCCTGCACACCAAGGAAAATGAACGGAGATTGCCAACGTTGTGATCTTGTGACAGATAAGAGCAGTTCCACCATGGGTGGTCTGGCGAGTCAATGACATTGTCACCCAACCAAGTGATTTATCTCAATTTACTTTAATCTGAAGTTTCTCATTGAAAACTACGTAAAATAACATTTTTGACATTTACAGATTGGGGCTTCATTTGCCAACGGTTTGGCATCATTCCGTTTCGATTCGTTGTTTGACTACGGCAACGAACTACGAGACATCAAAGCTGTTAACATTATAAATCGTCACTACGAGGACCTAATGCTGAGAGTCCAAACACATATGCAGCAAACAAATGAAGAGCGGGAAAAGATTGGTGACTTGACTTATCCGTATTTAATTCCAAGATGGATTCCCAATGGAGTTCAGACCTAGACCATCTTAAAGGGAACTTGAACGACTTTGTAGAGACAGTAGCACCTGTCACAGACAGCCTGTTATTTGGTGTAACCGTTGTAGCATCCTTTACTGTTAAGTCTAAGTCATTGTTTCGGTTGTTTAGTCTTTGTTTTGAGTTTGAGCAGCAAGTCAACCACATTGTACCTTACGAAAACTACAATATCAGAATCAACGAGATCGTTTGATACCAAGCGGCTAGGAATGTGGGTGTGAGTAAACGTAGGCAATCAACACATATAGTACAACTTTGAGATGCTCTTAGCAAAGAGGTAAAAAAAAAAAAAAAGGGGGAAAAAACGAAAAGGATCTCATATCCTCTAAATGGTTTATTTCGTATTGTTCAAATTGAAAGAGTTAGGTCGGGTTAAATGAAAAATAACCGTTTACATTGACGTGGCAGTCTTCGCTTCTAAGTTCCCGTTATGGTCAGTCGTTTCTAATTAAGTACAGGGGAGACGTAACAGTAAGCTAAGGGTTTACAATAAAGGCAATTGATGAATACTTGCTGTGTGTTTTTTAGTTTGAAACCCGAATATAAATCAACGACGACATAATACCGTGAGATGATACCAGAAACCCATAAGGTTGAAACGTGTAACGGCCCCTTGTGTGTTGGGAAACAAGCTTCTGAATATTCGATTTGCTAAGTACCATATTTGGAACAACAAGAGCGAGAGGTTTCCAATTATGGTACTTAGCACTGAAACATTCAACCAATCAGTTCGCACTGAATATTCGGAAGCTGTGAACGCGCGTTACACGTTTCAACTCTTATGGGTTTCTGATGATACTGCATTAGTTTCTTGGCAAAGGGTGAAAGAACATTGAAAATAAGAATACTAGGGAGGAATGGGTGATAGTTCATGTAACCCACAGATAGAGCACAAACTATTGCTAACTACGCTTAAGGTTAGCTATCGTGTGGAAGTCTATTGGGCTTATTCCTAGGTATGGTGATTAGCCTGGAATGTCCTCAGTTTTTGGTCAGAAGTCGCGAGGGATGCTCTACCCATTGACCTTTTGCACAAATGGCGTTCAAAGCCTAGTTTTTCAGGCTTGGTTGAAACGTGCATCAAGTTCGTTATCAAAGACCGGTGATTTTCACAAATAAAATATTCTTTTGTTTCAATGCCATGCAGAGAGTATTTTTAGCGTCTCGGCTATGAGTAAATTAAAAAAAGAAGAATAAACCAAAACGAGACTTGTGGGTTTAATTTAGTCAAACACAAAGGTGGTCTAAGCAGCTGCAATAACTACTTGTAAGCAACAAGTTCGTTCATCTAGACGTCTCTCTGGTGTGCGGGATTGACAAAGTCCTGCGGCCACCCTGACTCCGTTATAAACACAGCTAATAAAAAACCCAGCGCTCTAGAGATCGATTGAGAAACGGGGATTCCACTCACCGTCGAGCACTTATCACCCCAAAACCTCCCGCGTTTCTCTCAAAATCTTCCAACTTCTCCCCAATAATTCCGGAATTAGAGAATTATCTGCGCTATGTAAATGAATCCAGGTGGCCTTCGGATTTCAGATTCCCGGCTTCAGAATAGTGGATTCCGGATCCCCAGTCGTTGAATCCGAATTCCAAACTCACGGGTTCCACCAAAATAACTCCTGGATTCCATCGAAATCTGTGGATTCTGGATTCCACACAATGGATTCCGGATTCCACGCTATGGATTGAGGATTCGATTCCAAGGCCTCACATTTGTTGGATTTCGGACTCCGGATTCCTCCACATCGGGCGAAAAGTATTTTCTGTATCAGCACTTGTATCATGGTAAACACGAGAGGTAACCCGTCAGCGTCAGAAAAGTGTCTTTTTAAAACAGTTTTTGCGGGATTGTAAACAATAGACCAAATCGGCTATTTCAATGTTGTACCTGGTTAAAACCCCTTGGTTATGAGACGTTTTGTTCCAGATATTTCCGTATCATTTAATACGAATACTACATTATAATGCAAATCCAATACACAGAGAATCTTAATCCTGGAATTCGACAATTTGAGTTGGATACAACATTTGGTCTATTGTTTGTTTTCGCCAAAAGGTGGTTTAAAAATAGACTTACGGGGACTCAAACCTGGTAGCGGATTCTTATTCTTGTGTAATTGACTCTTGCCTATACACCATGCAAAAAGATTTACAGGAAAGAAACAGGAAGAAAACTAGTAGACCCTTTCGGCAAACATGGAAAGACTTAAAGGGAAGTGACCCTCGCAGTTACCTGGACAATCCAAGTAATTGAGGCTCCCACCAACTCGCGATGCCGGTGCAATGCTCTACCAACTGACATATGAAGCCACTGTTAACATTCTTCTTTTAGCGTATCACCACATCATGGTAAGTAAAAAAGCCGCCGCACTCATTTCTTAATGAATGAATGAATGAACGCTGTTCATCAAATTAATTTATTCATGTATTTAAATGTCACTATGGTTTCATCAATGTAAAAGCTGTTGAATGTTATCATGGTTAAAATTGTTTGAAAGAATTGTTGGCTCGTATATGTATATCTCACTGGATTTGCACAAAGGTGACTATCTACACTGGGACAACTGAGCACTTTGAAATGCAGAACAAAATTCGTGCTTTTCACAGCGCTGATTCCAGTTATTGTAGGCACAATCTTTTACCCCTTCAGCGCCAACAGTTCCACTTGTAGATTTTACTCTGTCTAACACCAGACTATTTTTTGTTCGCTTGTGGATGGGGAACCCCTTGTGAGTTATAGGGTTAAAGAGATTTTTGTGGCACTCAAGTCCTATACTCAGGCCTCCCACCTGCCAAGGCCAAAGTACCTTTGGTCTGGTCTAATAAATGCTAGCTAACCACTGGATCATAGCTTAGAGCGTGTGGATTTTATACAGGCATGCCTTTACGCCACCCCCCTTCCCACCCCTAGTTTTTAGACTGCCCCACTGTCTTGAAAACAGGCTGTGCAGCTGCACATTGACCGACTTTTTTGTATTTTTAAAGTTTCCTGGGTGTATTTGACTATACCTTTTGGAAGCTTGTCAAAGAGCGACGGTTCTTGAAAGTCCGGAACACCGACTTGCAAAACTACAATTCACGTCATGAACGAAGGGGTAGTTTCTAAAGAAACTGTGGTGCTCCGACGGTGGGGAAGTAGTATACAGAAATTTGGTTTTATCAACGGAGTTGATAATGTAAATTGGCCAAGGTACACAAATTCTAAAAGCTGACTTTTCGAGCGCTAGCCCTTTGTCACAACTTCCACTCTGACGAAGGGCTAACGCTCGAAACGTCAGCTTTTAGAATTTCTGTACGGTGGCCAATTTACATTATAAACTCCGTTGATAAAACCAAATTTTTGTATACAATCCACGTCAGTTGATAAGTTGACAGTTGGCAAGTGTGCAAGGAGAGAAACAAGGAAATAGCAACGTTTTTCAGCTTTAAATGTCTTTCTTATTGAGATACAGGGGAAAATTGGCTCGGGCAATTGCAACGCACCTGAAAAGGGCCGAACTTGGACTAGTCTTGGCTAAACTTGGCTAAACACGTTAGACATAGCTCTAAACATGATATTGCTGAACCGGGCTTGAAGATGTAAGAGTCAAGAAACAAACGTCACATAATTTAATTCCCTTTGCTGTAGTATGATTTGATTTTACAACCCAACACATGTGACCAAGAGTTTCAAATTGTAAATCCTCAGTCTGTATTTTTTTTTGTTTCTTTAGATCGTGTTGGCTTCATGTTTTTGTCTTTTGTTTCCTTTGTGTTACGGCATTCAATACACCAGGGTGAGCCTTGAACTCTGTGCTTTGAAACTTCCTCCTCTCAGAGGGAAAAAAAGACCTTTGAACCTCTACATCTGTAATGTTTGTCAATGTCTGGATGGCTCACTCTACTTAAAACGCTAAAACACTGGTCGATCGAGACAAAATAAGATGGAGCCAAAGGAGGTTTGCTGGCAAGCGGTTTCAGGAAAATAAGGGGTTTGTTGAAAGTGCTCAGTCTCGCGGGCGCATAAATTTACCTTAAACACGAGGAGACTGCTCGCCAAGTTGGTTTCCCAGTGTCATTTTACTTTCACAGGTTACCCAATCTATTATTACACAAAACATCGGCCATTTTCAAAAGTAGGGCGGATAGGCAAGTTTCGAATTGTGCAGCAACAAAAGAACAGAGTTGAGAATGAGTTCAGGGAAAAATTGGCATTTTGTCTTGTTCAAAAAAAGAAAGGAAAATGCACATTATTCCCCTGAACATCGAATTTGTTTTTGTTGTTGCTGCACAATTCGAAACTAGCCTATTGAACAGCCTGAGAGAACTCCTATGTCTTACATTTTGTAATAATTGAAATGTGCACAGCTTAATTAACGATGAAGTCCAACTTTAACATCGGAGCACGGTGGCCCATGTTCCTATGTTCCATTTCTGGACTCAACGTCACAGGTGGTTCATTTTTTTCTTTAGGGGTGGATCCTGCAAAGAAAACGGGTGAGGGTGGTGAAGAGGGTGGCCATCCACCCCCCCCCCCCCCCCCTGGCTCTTTTTTTTTTTATATTTATCTGCTTTTAATTGTATTTCTTCCTCTCCATTTTATTTTCTCAGAGTATATACTTCTATTCTTTCGATTCACCCCCATCCCCCTCCAATATTCTTATATCGGCCACTGCCTCTACTATGCTTCTAGAAATTATTGTTATTCTGTCTGTACCATTTTTTTCAATTAAATGAGCTTACTATCTATTCGCAAAAGAGAATTGTCATGTTACAAAATAAAGAGGTGCGTTCTAAAGGCGTTTCTTAAAACACGTTAAAGCGTGTTTTTAAGCGTCTGGGAGTGCGTTCTGAAGGGGTTTCTCGAAAAACGTCGTGAAGCCTGTTTTTAAGTGTCTGGGAGGGCGTTTCGAAGGCTTTTCTCGAAAAACATCGTGAAGCGTGTTTTTAAGCGTCTTAGAGCGCGTTCCGAAGGCGTTTCTCGAAAAACGTCGGGAAGCGAGTTTTTAAGCGTTTGAGAGCACCTTCTGAAGGCGTTTCTCCAAAAACGTTGTGAAGCGTTTTTTTTAGTGTCTGAGAGCGCGATTTTAAGATGTTTCTCAAAAAACGTCATGAGGCGTGTTTTTAAGCGTCTGACAGCGCGTTTTGAAGGTCTTTCTCGAAATATGTCGTGAAGAGTGTTTTTAAGCGTCTGGGAGCGCATTCTGAGGGCGTTTCTGGGAAAAACGTCGTGAAGTGTGTTTTTAAGCCTCTGAGAGCGCGTGCTTAAGTGGTTTCTCGAAAAACATATCGTATGTACTTTTCATCTACCGTAAGCTGAACCAGTTCACAATGAAGGATGCCATACCACTGCCTCGGACAGAAGATGTGTTAGACGCCTTAGGTGGGGCCCATTGGTTCCTAGCCTACTATAGACTTGGCTTTAACTTGTGAAAGGGTTCTGGTGGAGAACTGTGTGAGTGTGTCGGTCTGGTGTGCCAGACAGCTTACACCAGGGAAGAAACTTTGAGTCCCTGGTGTCTGAAGAGATGTGCCATTAGCTAGAAATCAACAATCAACAGAGTGCAATGGGCAGATTGAGAATCTGCAAAACACCCTAAAGAGTATTCTGAAGGCCAGAATTGGGAATGATCCTCAGGGTTGAGATGAGCAGTTGCATTATTGTATGATGGCTTTTACAAGGAGTGTCTACTCGTCCACGGGACACACACACCTGTTGAGTTCATGTTTGGAACAGAGATCTGGATACCTCTGGATATATGCACAGGGCCGAAGCCAATGAAATGAATTACAAGGTTTTTGTTGCTGATCCTTATAATAGTAAATGCATAATATAATAAGGCAAAATCTGAAGGTAGCTCAACGTTGTATAGCCTCCCACGCAGACGTTCTTAGGGCTTCGTCACGCGTTCCTCCCCCACGAACGTCTGCTGAAACGAAAAACCACTTGCCGTTCACCGGCCGTTTGCCCACCATTTGTATCAACTAATCAGCATTACCTAATTGTGTTATAGGCAGTCAATCACATGCTGCGAAAGAATTCCACACAAAACACGAGTTTATCCGATACTGGAAAACGGCTTCTGATTGTTCAATTATCCAGTTTCTATTAACCCATGGGTGAATGGCCATCGGACGAAAACGTTGATGCGTGTGCCGGGAAAACTTGCTTTTTCCTCAAACTGCAATAATGACGGATCAGTGTACCGCCAAAAATGCTGAAATTTCTTTGTAGCTTCATAGAAAAGGACTTACAAATGTCATGTTTTAACCCTTTAGTGGGCATTTTGCCCGAGCCACTTGCAAAGCAATTTGCAAGTTTGAGTGAAAGACAGCTCAACGAGTTAGCGAGCGAGAGGCATTCAAAGAAGACAAAGGATGTCACAAACTGTCACAAGCTGTTTTGGTTACGTTATAAAACAAGTACTAAACGATTCAGCGTGTGCTATCGAGTTATAGCTGCAATTGGGAGGTTTGCTAAGCACTCAAGGAGCTAGAGTCCACTTGACTGTCGCCTCGTGCGACTCTTACACGCTTCTTTCGTGGTTAGCAACCACCCTCGTTCAACGGTAACTCGATAGTACGCTCTGAACCGTTTACTATTTGTTAATTATAAAATAATTAGGATAGTATGCGCACTTTCGTTGGGCAATAGCTGTGTTTAGATGAGAGTATGGATATGTGTTGCCAGACGCGCGTTTTGATTGGCTGGTAGGAAATATGAGCGTGTATCAAGAAAATCTGTTCAATCAAGAACTAAATAAAAGCCCAGCATTTTCCTTCATTTGTCGAATTATCTTTGAGAAATGTTTTTATAAAGCAACAAAGGACTTTTTTCCTTGTCTCCATAGCCTCATATAAACACTCGTGGGAGTTGGGAGAATTCTCGACTGTTATGCAACCCTCACTGCGTCTCAGGTTTGCATAACTGTCTCGAGTTCTCCCAGTTTCCCCTCTAGTTTAGATGAGGCTATGGGAACACGGAAAACGTCCTCTATTGCTTAATTGGAAGATATCAGAAGGCCACAACAAACAAACAGTGTAACGGGAAAGTAAACAATTTTTGTGATAGACCGCACCGATCTGTTCAGCGTATCACAGTAATTTCTATACAAAAATTTTGCTCTTACATTTGCCCTAACAAATTACTGTTCCCACCGCAGAACCTGAAAACTGCAGTGCTAAGACAACACTAGGTAAATGCTGTCATTTTCCATTCACCTACCATGACAAGGTTTACACGAGTTGCATTAGTAATGACCATCACAGTCCTTGGTGTTCCACAACGATTATGATAGGAATCACCAATGGGAAACTGCTTTACCAAGTAAGTTGCGTTAGACCTAATCAGCTAACTCAATGTTGTACGCAATTCAAATCTCCCGGGATTAAGGTTCTTTGTGTATTGTATCTGCATGATAATATAACATCGATATTTGAATGATATGGAACAAAAGCTTTTATTCCCAAAGGTTTTGAATTGGGTAGAACATTGAGTTAGCGGATTAAGTCTATTAATACATATATTTTTAATTTTAGTAAGCTCAGTTTTTAAGATTCACCTGGAAGGGAGACAGACAATGTTGGTGGAGAATGTGCTCTTCGTAGTCCACATTAAATCACTCCACTAGTCAAATTTCGCTTTTTGCCAAAGCGGAAGAAATGAAATTGATTTTGCAAACGCCTTTTTCTAGTAAAGTAGGAAGACTACAATAATATGAACCGATCCAACACAAACACCCGCCCCAGCTCCTTACCCATGCAAATAGCAGACCTGACGATTCACAAATTTCCGTCTTACCGGCTAGCCTTATCATCACGGCACAGCTTCTTTTATTCCGATTGCGCCTCTATGGCCTGGCAGAATTTTCTTTCTAAGAATGAAGCAACCTGACTGTGAGGGAACACATCTATGGAATCAAATGAAAAGGGGACAAACGAAACGTATACCCTCTTATTGATTCACTACGCGAATCTGTTAAGTTTATCTCAGATATTTGTATATACAGACTTTGCTCTTACATTTTGCACTAACAACGTTCTGTTCCTGCTGCAAAAGGGGAAGATTGCAGTGTTAAGACAACAAAAGATGAATGCTGTCGCTTTCCATTCACCTAAAATGGAAAGGTTTACAAGTTGCATTGCTGATGGCCGTGACGAGCCTTTGTGTTCAACAACAAACAATTATGATGAGCATGGCCTTTGGGGAAACTGCTCAGCCAGTAAGTTGACAGTAAAAAGTATATTTTGAATTTTAGTAAGCATTTTTTGGTAAGTTGATTTTTTTAAGGTCGAATGAGAGGTACACAATCATGAGCGAGTGGAAAATGTGCTCCTCGTAGTCCGTATTAACTCACTTTGCAAATCAAAATTCCTTTTTTTGCAAAAGGAGAAAACGTGAAATTGGTCTTGCAAACGTGCCGGTAACGTTCACAGTAATATAACCAATTACTTAAGTACATTTTAAGGACATTTTAACAAAAAGTATTAAAGTAGCATTATAACTTTGTACATATTTTAAATATTTAACTTTTTTTCTATAAATTGTAAGGCACTTAGAATTTTATACAGGCGCTAAATAAATATATTGATTATTATTATTATTATTATTATTATTATTATTATGTTATTGTTATTATTATTATTATTACTATTACTATTACTATTAAACACTAACCCCGCGCCTGGTCCTTACTCATGCAAGCAGTCCTATCACCTGACAATGGTATTAATCCAGTGTAAGGAAGATGGAAAAGACCACCGTAAGCAGGGGGGAGGGGGGGGGGGGTTGTATTATTATTTTTTCTCTCCAGCAATAAAAATATTGGCTTAACAATTGGTTCCACGTTCAAACCGTTTGAACGATCATTCTGTTTACAAGGTAACGTCAGTCACTGCTTTTTGTCTGTAAAGATCATTAAGGAGAAGATGGAAAGTACCAGCGACTTCTGTGAGTTCTGTTCTGGCTTTGAGTGAGTGTCCGTTATCAAAGCGACAAAAAGATCCGCACATGGAAATGTACACATGTGCCGGTTACTGATTTAAAGCTTGAGGCACAGTAGGCCTTACATGTTACTTTAGGGCAATTTGTTAATCAATACTGATCGAAAACCAAATATGAAGTGGGTATTCATGGCCATAATGGTTATGATGACATATGTTTTTAACCAGGATCCTCAGGACTAGACTGGAACGAACTAAAGGTGACATTGAACTCGACGTTTGATTGGGAAACCGCTGCACAAACAGCTCTGCAAACGGATGATTCATTGGAAGAAGTAAGTTTTCTCAGGGGTAGGACTTTCTCGGCCAAATTTAATGCGGGCTGTCTTTTTTTAAGCAATTAAGCTTTGGTTTTTAACAGCTAAATGTGTTCAATGTTTGAATCGAAAAAAAAAATTGTCAGCTAAATTTTTGGACAATCATGCAAGAGATAACGCAAAATCAGCACGTGAACTCTGAGTATGAATTGTCAGTTCCTTTTCCATAGCTTTTATGAATAGAAAAATCTAA
>NC_090890.1:51725230-51738564 GCF_036669925.1 Montipora capricornis | reverse complement strand
ACTTCCAAAGTGCTGTTATGCTCTTCTCATTTGGCATTGTAAAGTCCAATGCAGAACTTTCACATTAATTCAATTGTGTCTTTCTGAATTCCATTGTGTTCTTCTGTATCGTATTATGCTCTTCTGTATTGGATTGTTCTTCTTTATCGTATTATGCATTTCTGTGTTAGATTATGTTATTCTGTATCGTATTATGCTCTTCTGTATTAGATTATGTTCTTGTGTATTGTATTATGCTTTTCTGTGTTGAATTATGGTAAAGTGAATTATGCTTACATCATGTCCTTTATGGCACTCACTGAACAAAATTTGGACGACTGAGTGGGGAATGGGTCTAGTGTGTCAAAATGGCGGACCACGAGGAGGATGATACGAGCCCTTCGCCTATCGAAGGACTCAGTAAGCAGTGCATATGAGAATTTTCACAATAATAATCCTCCTATACAATCTCACTATCTTAAAGAAATGCTAGGCCTCATACTTAAAGAAATTCCTTTGAATTCAAAGGGAAAATTATCTCCAGACTCATGTGACGGCTATGGGAACAGAAATGGCGGTCGCTTTTGCCAACATATTCGTGGACGAAATCGAAACCCACCTACTGAACCAATGACGTTTTCTCGCTTTGGGACATAAAAAGAGAAGACCTAGATATATTTATAACACAAGCAAACACATATCATCCAACGATAAAATTTACACCGAAATCGCTTTTCTTGACACAGTGGTTTACAAAGGAGTTAGATTAATTCGAAACAGAATCGATCCTTGACATCAAAACCCATTATAAACAGACCGAGACCTTCCAATACACCCACTATACCTCTTGTCGCCCTCAGGGTGTAAAACGAGGGTGAAGCTATCAGACTCTTACGTACAAACTCCTCGGAAACAAAATTCCAGGAGGCCATCTCGAATTTTAAAACGCGACTTGAAGCTATCCTAAAAACCTAATAGATGTGCACATTGTCTGAAGCAACATTTTCCGGAAGGCGATCGGCATTAAGAAAACAAACAAAAAAGATTCACGAGAGAATAATACCATTTGCCACAACATATCATCCAGCAGTTAAAAACCTTAAACAACTCTTGATGCAAGAATGGAGTTTTATACAAAATTAGCCAATGCATTTTCAAAATGCCTCCTATCATATAATACAGAAGAGGGAAATCACTAAAAGTCATGCTCGGCGTTTGAGCAAAACTTTGAAGACACATATTACAGCGGCGCAACCGCAAAGACACGTAAGGAAGTCATAGCAGGTCTGTCATGATCTTTTACCCAGCTAGTTTAGGATAGACTTCCTCAAGTTTACGCTTCAACTCAGTTGCATTAGCCTTGGAAGAAAAGCAAATTTTTTCTTTCGCAAAACCAGCTGCTTGTAGCTTCCATTTCATTTCACTTCACAGAGATTCATGTGTCCAGGCTTCACGAGGCTTGAAGAACATGGGTGCGTACTTCCCTTTCTTTCTTGGAGGAGCAGAAAACTGATTTCTGCTCTGTGGCGCTGGACGGCGGCTACCACCAAGACCATCATCGTAGCTAGCGAAAAGTGTGCGTAGATTTGAGGTAATTATTTCCGCCCTGTTTGCATGAAAAGTAGAAGTAGCTGTAGCAGGCCGGTTATTACCGCTTTCCGCACTGCAAAGTAAATCTGTCGCCTCCCACAACAGCTTAATCCCTTGGATCGATAGGCGAAGGACTCGTATCATCCTCCTCGTGGTCCGCCATTTTGACACACTAAACCCATTCCCCACTCAGTCGTCCAAGTCCAATGAAGGATATGACGTAAGCATAATTCACTTTACCATAATTCAACACAGAAATGCATAATACAATACACAAGAACATAATCTAATACAGAATAGCATAATACGATACAGAATAACATAATCTAATACAGAAATGCATAATACGATATAGAAGAACATAATCCAATACAGAAGAGCATAATACGATACAGAAGAACACAATGGCATTCAGAAAGACACAACTGAATGTGAAAGTTCTGCTTTGGACTTTACAATGCCAAATGAGAAGAGCATAACAGCACTTTAGAAGTCTAAAACACCATGTTAGAACTGCATAAGATAATTTCTAATTTTGGCGGTAATCACCCCTCATACATTGAGACCCTCCTTTATTTCCAGGTAACGTTCTCTGCACTGACTGAAATTACAGCTAACGTCAGTTACATTCTTCTTCCCCGTTAAGGCTTCCTGCCTATTAGTAATTTACTGCTGGTTTTTTTTCTGCAAAGCAATTTCTCCACTTTACTTGAACAGAATTCCAAGACACAGAGAGAAGACCGACTCAAGGAGCTCAAGCGTTTTCTGAAGCATCCTTGTTATCACGAGAGGGACACCCATGGGAAACATATCCAGCTGGGGAAAAGGATTTGCAGTTAAAACACGTTGTCAAAGGTTGCTAAAGGAAGTAGCCAGAAAACTGTGTACATACCGAATCAGGATTAAGCCCGAGTTTGAAATCGGCCATATAGCACTTTAAAGATCAGAGGGGTTTTCGTTAAACCTGGAATGTAGTTTCCTGGAATATAGTTTCCGTTAGAACTCCTTATTCAGTGTTTCTTTTTTTTAATGTTATTATTTATGTCCTGCCTCGTTTGCAAATCTTGATACCACAAAAACTTTGTTTTGTTGACCAATCGTACAGCTGAATTGCTCTCGGGCAACAGATCGAAACCAACGAAAACCGCGTACTGTAAATCCTCTATTAAGCTCCCCTCTGTAACAAGCCTTCCATTTTTTTAGAGGAGGAAAGTTATTAAGCCCCTCCCTCTCTTTTAATCCACCTCCCCTCCCCCTCCCCTTATTCTTCACATCCAAGTAAATGATAGACTGTAATTTATCACGACTGTAACACTTCATGTGGACTGATCCGATATTGTTTTATTCACGTGATGAAAGTTCGGATTTGTTTTTGATCCTCGGCTTCATGACCTCCAACTTCACACTGAGGTGCGGTATTGCGGAATATCAAAATATAAATAGGTTGTATCACTTTTGACTTATCAAAATTGTTCTCATACATTTCTTGGAAGGTTTTTTGATAATATCACGAGATTTTGATACTGATAGAAGGCAACGATATTTTGATATTCTGCAAAGGTACTTGAATATCAAGATCTCATGATATTTTCAAAATATCAAGAAGGCTAAAAAATATCAAGTCTCTGCTAGGGTCAGGTGATAGGTGATTAGGTTTGATACTTTGATATATCATGATATTATCACGATATCGTGATATTATCAAAATATCAAGAAGGCTATCAAAATCTCAAGTCTTTGGTAAGGTCAAGTGATATGTATTGAGGTTTGATATTTTGATATATCATGACATTATCAAGATCTCATGATATTATCAAATTTTGAAGGAAGGCTATCAAAATCTCAAGTCTTTGCTAGGGTCAAGTGATGTGGTGTGAGGTAGAACGAGGTTTAACGGTATTCATGTGTTTCAAGGATTAAAGAACGAGGTTGTGTATTCAAGTGTCATGGTGATATTGGAAAATGAGAATATCGTGATAATATCAAAATATCAAGATATCATGGTGAAGTAACTTCATTATCAGAATATCATGATAATATCAAAAGATCAAGATATCAAGGTGATATAAGAATATCAGAATATCACGATGATATCGAAATATCACGATAATATCAAAATAGCGAAATATCAAGTAATTTGTGACATTTTGATATTCTGCAATTCCGCACCTTAGTGGAAACTTCAGGTGCTTGAAACGTCCAGCCTTCAGAGTTTTAACAATGAAATGGGGGGTGTAAAAACGTACAATATTAATATATCACTCTGTAGTATGACAAAGACGAATTACGCAGCCAAAATTCCTTTGAAGAAGAATCTTTTTTGTAGGCCAATCGCCCACAAATGCTGTATCTCTTCCTTCAAACTCATCCATCTCGTCCAAACGCGTGTTTTATAGCTGTTAGCGACTTCGGCGCCCGATAAACGAAAATCCTGACACTTCCGGTTCAAATTTCCCCTCCCCACGCGTGCAAAGGTCAAATTCCCCACTCCCCGGGCACAGAAGATAGTCAAATGCCCGGGAAGGGAGGGGAAGGGGGTGTTGAAGTTTCGATTTGATCAGAGTATAACAGCCCGACACTAAGGCCACTTATTGGTATCACACTCGTGATTTCTTTTGGCTTGTGAAATTAATTTTTAAAAACGTGGTGACATTCCTCCCCTTTTATTTAAGTATCGTCGCGTGCCCAAATAGAAGGAACTCGTATTTGATGCGTTGTGTACAATTGCAGTAAACGTGGGAGACAAAACGCAAAACACATCACTCTGCACTTTCAACGACGAAGCAGCAAACTTAGAGCTTAATCGATCAGTAACACAGAATTTGCATTCACTATGTTAGGGGAATCGAATACAAGAGGTGGAGATATAAGAGCTATTCCTCTTTGTCTGCCTAACAACTGCAAGTGGAATTCGGAAGTCCGTGATTACATCAAAACAGGCGAGGAGCGTTCTTCATTGTACGTGGTCGACGAAGCACTTGAGAAGCTTAGGGAAGTAAAAGGTGCGACACTTTTCTTTAGCGTGACGAATTAAAAACAAGGTGTAATTTTGCTTGCCGCTACTCAGTCTCTCTTACAGAAATGGCAGATCTATATTGTGAGATCTGTATCGAAGATCTATAGTTAATACTTTTGGGCCTTTCAATTATGACGCTATAATTTATAGTTTGTAATGCGAGATGCTACTCGTTTTTACTTACCCTTATTTAGGTCCCGTGTGCGTGGTATCCATTGCTGGTCCATACAGGAAAGGAAAGTCTTATATTTTGAGTGAAGCATTTGATCAATCGGACGTCTTCCCTCTTGGTCATGAAATGTTGGCTGAGACAATGGGAATCTGGCTGTGGATCGTACCAGGAAAGTATAAGGTAAATTCACAATGGACCAGCTGATCTGGGTGATCAATCTAGAATATATCCGAGGCCACCTCTCGTATAGGTCTCCATTTGAATCGATCTCAAAGCTTTTACTTTCTAGCTTCATACTTTTGTCGTAACGAACCCGAAGGGCTATCTAGAGCGGATCTAAACTGGCTAATACTAAGCGCTTTAACTATAACAAGTCCTGTCTTTTATGGCCATTCGTTTATTCTTAGAACTCGAGCAGCCAGGAGTTCAGTGTGGTACTGCTAGACTCGGAAGGAATTGATGCTGCTACCAGCGATGGCCGTGACGATAATCAGATATTTACGCTAACCGTAC
This sequence comes from Montipora capricornis, assembly GCF_036669925.1. Taxonomy (NCBI): domain Eukaryota; kingdom Metazoa; phylum Cnidaria; class Anthozoa; order Scleractinia; family Acroporidae; genus Montipora; species Montipora capricornis. The sequence goes on along the minus strand of NC_090890.1, from coordinate 51,733,294 downwards.
TGCTGGCTTCTGTGTTGATTTACAACTCACAAGGTGTTCCCACAAGGCGTGATCTTGAGGGACTAGAGTATCCTTAATATCAAATATCATAAATATTAAAGGTTTGTAACCCAGAAGATCACGGATTTGGAAGATTTGGAGGATTTGTATCTTCTCGAAGGTTTTGTATTTATTGTGTAAATGCAGAACATTTACTTCAAGATAATGTTAATGGCGTTATGTGTTCAAGAAAACAATCAAAATCCTGATGGGAATCATATGACCCCTTTATACTCTTTATGAGCACTCACAAGATGTTGTTTTCGTAAAAAGCTATGAATTTCCACTGAAAGATTATCCGATAGTTGTTTCTATTTTCTGTCTGGTTGTAAATTAAAATTACATCGTTAGACGCGAGGGAATCCTATAAAATCGTTTAAGTGTTGCTAACAGGTCCGTACGGCTTTTTCCGGCTCCGATCGCGCTAATGCGTAGGGCCCTCATACGGGGATTTTCTCAATAGTTTTACAATGAAACCACGCGCGGGGCCGTACGGGTCATATGATTTAAAAAATAATAAAATAAAATAAAAAACAAAAAAATAAAAATTATATTATTTGTAATCCTTGGCTTGCTTGTTTAGTCTCTTAAGCACCGGGTCCAACTCGTGGGCCTTAGGTACCAAAGAGTTCACTTCATTGACAGAACCTTTCTCAAGATGCGAGCTGATCCCAGAAGAGTAATCTTTTTGGAGCTTATCAATGCTGACTGTGCCTGGAATCTTGTCAACGTAATACTTTTCCAGTCCCTTCTTAATGACCCCAAGTGCACCAATGACAACTGGTAATCGTCTCTGTTCCCATTTCCCACATCCTGGCGATCTCGATCTCCAAGTCTTTATACTTAGATTGTTTCTCGACTACCTTAACGGGAGTATTTCTGTCTGATGGGACTGCCATATCTATGATCTGACATTTCTGATTTGTGTGATCTCTGATTATAGTATCTGGTTTATTAGCCGCTATTTCCCTGTCAGTATAAATTGGCATATTCCACAGAATCGTGGCTTGTTCGTTCTCTACAACAGTATCTGGCTTGTTGTCGTACCATTTGTCAGTTGCCTTGATATCGTAGCTCTGGCACCCTTTCCAATGGATGTATGATGCTGCGTTATTCTTCTTCTTCTTCTTCTTCTTCTTCTTCTTCTTATTATTATTATTATTATTATTATTATTTTATTTATTTATTTTTTAATCGAATTATAACAGAGTTCTATGTGGGCATCTGGCCTCCTCCCGAGACCTGAGGAGGCATGTGTAATATTCGATAAAATGAAAATAAAATTATTATTATTATTATTATTATTATTACTACTACTACTATTATTATTCGGCAGAGAACGTTTTTCAATCATTGTTTTCATTTATTTTAATTTGAACGCAACGGTGAGCTATGAAGTACGCTTTACCTCGATCATTACACTAATCAAACAGAACTGTCAAGAACATAGGACCATATAGTAGTGGTACTTGCCAAAATCCAATACAAATGTTATATTGACCCATTTCAATATGTCCCAGTCTGCTATTTTCTTTAACGGCGTAATAGTTTTATTGTTAATTTGTCTCAAAGAATCCAGATTCGATCAAATCAAGTTAGTAGCAATAGAGAAGAAAAAGAGTTCTTTCACAAAACATTTCCTTTCTTCCTTTGGCTTTTGAGAGACGTGACACAGAACATACCGCGTGATTGCAAAGACTTAAAAGATTACTTTCTGAAAATGGTAAGAAGCCAATCAGCAACCAATGAGGTTGGAGCTAAGGGATAAACGAGGACTAACAATAAATGTAACAATAATAATAATGATGATGATGATAATGATAATGAAAATAATAATAATAATAGTAATGATAATGATGATGACGATGACGATAAACCTATTTTACAGCATTCCTTTGAAACTTATTGTTGTACTTAATTTAGAACGTAAACAGGATCGAGCAGCCATACAGTGGGAAGACTGTTTATGCGTTCGACGTATTACGTCTTCCCTGATTCTCCAAAATGCTATGTCGAACTAAACGCATCCTAAACGAACATCATGCAATGTTGTCGTAATTTATTTCAAAGGCCTTAATTCTGACTTGCAGAATTTGTAGAGAAACTGTCTTGAACGAAGTTGTATTTTGCTGCCGTCCTTTTTTTAATTAGGGGAATAGTGAAGACAATTTTCTCCAAGGCGAGATTAGCTGCTAATATGAGAAAATTACCTGACCCTGATCGTTATCGATAGGAGGAATTTTTACCATTGTTCATTTGAATGACACTCGTTTAGTGCTTTGTATTAAAGTTTGTTCTGTGTTGTTTGCTAACAGGTTTTCAAAGAGCAGGATTCATCTCTTCCCAAGAGTCAGGATGCAGCAGAGAGCATCTTACGTTTTTTCCCTGGGTTTGATGCATTTCATTTACCTCCTCCTACGGCTGACGATGAAATAATGAGAAGAATGCATGAGAAGAAGAGTCAGTTACGTCCCCAGTTTTTAACCAAATTAGAGCAATTCAAGTCGTTGTTAAAGTCTATCTTGGTTCCTAAACACAGCTGTGTTGATGGACAGTTCGTAACTGGAGAAGGTAAGTTCTTTGTCTCCAGCTTGTAACTCTGCATGGATGAAAATTACATTGCCAGTTTTTATGGAGTCATGTGATTAAAATCAGACTTACATCCTTGGTTCTCTTTGTGCGCTTCCTCACGAGATGAAGCTCGTTGACTTCTAGTTTCCACCTAGGATTGCATGGGTCGTTTTTACTGATGCAAGTGTTGTTCAAAGTAATACAAGCTATCATTATGACTTTAACATTTGACCGCCTACATTCTGTTTTCTAATATAAAATACGCCATCTCCCTTATGGCATGCTCAGATACAACTCTAGCAGCTCTGAGTTTCGTATTAAGGTTTTTTTCTACTGCATCTTTTGTTGAGTCAGGAAATACTTTAAGCAACCAACTTCGTGGTGGGTTAAAGCAGCAACCCCTACTGTTGCAAATGGTATTTCCCCAGAACCTAGTAAAATAAGAACTTTGTTTGGAACCTGCCTCAATGGCATTGAAAATATCTGAAGATTGCAGGATGGTTGAATCATGCATTGAACCTGGAGAGCCAACGCCTGCCCAAAGAAGCGTAAGACCGGCAGGTACAAAACGCAGGTCACAGGACACAGAGCACAGGTGATTGCTTTACCTATACAGAAAGTATCCTAAACATTCTTAAACGCTAACCTTAGGCCTAATTAGGCCTGAGGTTAGCTCTTATGAATGCTTAGGATACTTTCTGTATAGGTTAATAATGACTTGTGACCTGTGACCTGCGTTTTGTACCTGCCGCCAAGCTGACTTTCTGGAGATGCTGGCTTTTGAACCGAGTAGTCTCTTTTCTTACGTCGTCGACAACACTATCCAGGAGAAATGTAAAAGTCTCTCTGGTAACCCGAAGTCGTTTCTTGAACTGAACATCACTCCAGTTGTTGAAACCATCCTCCCACCATTCCTGATTCCTCTCTTCGTTTGGGCTTCTAGCCTTCTCGCCTCTGGTGGCGCCTAAAGCTAAAGCAGCAACTGCTGCACAAACTGGTATTGCTAAGTTTTCTGATTCAAGAAGTTGGAACTTGGGTACCATCGACCCGCTACACCAGAAATCTTCGCCCAACAGACGTTTTCTTCCGGAGAAAAGTTTGCTATACATGTGCAGCGCGGCGGCCATTTTACTTTTAGAACACAACTTGAACTTAGTGCCAGTCCTCTTTGCGCTCAAGTGTACTCATTTGTGCTCACATTCTCCTGGTAATATGAATTTAAGACCATATGGTCGTCTGGAATTCAAATTCGACGAACAAATGTCAGACGACTTGTTCGTCCTCTCGTTTGAAAACGACCAGTTACTAGAAGGTAACATTTCGTCGTCAACTTTCGTCGTCATCTTTTTTATCCATGTGGTTCTTTCCACGGTACCTTCAAATACCATAAAATGGAAACGAAACTCGCTTATTATATTCGGATCGATGATTATTACTATCTGCTGGTAACTGTTGTAAAACTGATCAAAGATTGTTTGAAAATGTTAATACTGAGACTATGCTTTTGCTTTCAGAGGTTGCGTTTAGCCGTTTGTGTTCGAGTCTGTCACCTCTGTTAATGATTTGTGCCTGAAAAATCGATTTCTGATCCAGGCAATATAATCTTCTATCAGATACTGTAATCTTTGATTTTTAAAGTAAAATGAATCGCTGTAAATATTCGAAAACTACTCACCTTCCATGCTGAACCTTCGATATCGATGCTCCGTGTGACTTTCTGCCTCGTGACTCAAGTTACCCAGAACACCTCGCGAACTCGGTGAACAATACCGATATCACCTTGCGCGCCCTGTTAAGCAATACCGATACCACCTTTCCCGCTCGGTTGAACAAATCGAGATTGCTATCCCCTATAACAGTAATAGTTTTCACTACATCCGCCCCACCTGAGATAAAACGGAAGGCAGTTGAGGTGTTTTCTAATTAATATGTGCTGCACATTGTGATGTCTTCATATTATTTTACATGTAATTAGGTAGATGCATGTAATTAGGTGAAAAATACAAGGAGAGGATGGGCAACAACAGACAGCATTTATTTTTAATTTCCATCAACGTTTATTTGATACGCTATCAACGAAAAAGCAATTTACATGATTTTGGAAAATGCCTTGAAAATATGGTAGTAAAACAGGAACAGGAACATTCAATGACTAGAAGGTAACATTTCGTTGTCGTCTTTGGTCATCATCTCTTTGATTCATGTGGTTCTTTCAACGGTACCTTGAAATACCATAAAGTAGGAAAAAAACTCGCTTATTATATTCGGATCGCTGATTATTATTACCTGTGAATAACTGCTGTAAAAATGATCGAAGATTGTTTGAAAATGCTGATACTGAGACTATGCTTTTGCTTTTTGAGGGTGCGTCTAGCAGTTTGTAGCCAAGTCTGTCGCCTCTGTTCAGTCTCATTTCATTTCTGTTTGACAAGTCGTCGCCGTGTTTACGATTTCTGCCTGAAAAGTCGATTTGTGACCGAGGCAATATGATATTCTATCAGATACTGTAATCTTTGATTTCAAAGTAAAAAGGAATCACTGTAAATATTCGAAAATTACTCTCCTTCAATCGCTATGCTGAACCTTCGATATCGATGCTTTTTTTGACTTTCTGCCTCGTTACTGGACTGGGCGCAGTCTCTTTTGCTCCAGAATCGTTGAAACAAACGCGTACGTTGAACTTTTAATGGCTGAAACTGCGGGTCGCAAATACCGTGGGCGTTGGTTAGAGTAAAAAGAGAGACTGCAATGGTTTCATATTGCGTTTTGGAACCCCGTCGCTCAAGTGACGGAGTGTTGTTATTGGTCGATCTCGGGCGAAGCGATGACGCCAACTTTGATAAAGGTCAATCAACTCTAAATTCGCGGAATTTATGTATTTATTTATTTATTTGTGAGTGAGTGTGTGTGTGTGTGTGTGTGTGTGTGTGTGTGTGTGTAGGAGAGAAACCCTGCCCTGACAATGCACACCCCAAATATCATAAATATGAATAAATGTTTGGAACGAAAATTTGCCCTGAGCGGGATTTGAACCCACGTCCCCCCATTACAAGTCGGGTGCGATCAACACTACAAAACCAGGACAACCATGCTGGCAACACAGCCATCGAAGAGGTGTTTTACGTGGTAAGGGCGTGGGCCTTCCGGGAGAATTTCCTTCAAGGTGACAAGGTAGGGTAGCCTATAACTCCTCTTGAAACCCAACTGAGGATCAAGTTAATGGTGCACTACCGTCGTCAACTTAACGGATGACAAGGAAGGACCCTCGAAGGATACAGGCTAATTTCACTTTTTATAGAGAGTGTAGGAGAGAAACCCTGACAATGCACACCCCAAATAATCATAGTTTTAATTGAACGAGACGTTTTTTTAAAGCGTTTACTCGGAATACCAAGTGGCGCAGATTTTTGGACGAGGTAGTTTTTGTGACTACTGCGCATGGCGCGTAGTCACTTTTGCCATCGTGTTAGTTTTTTCCGAAAATGATTATGTAACAATAGAATACACTTCGGAGCCAATCTGCATACTCAGAGTACCAAAGTTCGGACTCTGCAAACAGTACGATGAATTGCCGATAGTTCGCAAGGACGAATGAAATGTTCGGGTGCCCCGTGTTCGCAGATGATCTGGGAAGAATACGGTTCTGAGGTTAGGTTTTAATTCTTACAACAGTTACTTCTCGTAGCCTTCATATTTTGTTTCTAACCGACCAATTGAGCCCGTTTACGCGTTTAATGAAGGCGCCGTTTTCGAGATAAACAAAGCTTTGCAGTAGCACGTAATTGTCAAACCATAGATGGTTCATAGTTAGATCATCAAATTAGCGAGGTCTTCTGAATTGTCATCTATAGGAGGTTGAAGATACCCAAAAAATAAGTCTTTCTCCAAGTTTCCAGTTCCACGACGTCTTTCGTTTCGAAAATACAGTATTTCGAATTTCCTAATTGCTGGTTTTCACTCACGTGATCAACAGCCATGTTTTTCAACGGAAACAAAAGGAAGCGTTTGCATAATAATAGAGTTAAATTCCCGGAGGATTTGGTCGGGGCACCAACATGGCCGCCTTTTCTTTGTTTTGGGCACCAACATGGCGGTCGTGACGTCATGTGAAAACCAAGAATTGTCACCTTATGTAGCTTATCATGGTGACACCATGATACCAAGCTACAGTGGAACCCCGTTAATTAGGTCATCAATAGACCTAAAAAAGATTGGCCGTATTAACGGGGAAGGATGAAATTCGTGACTAAAGGGCCATAATGATAAATATCGCATTTGCACTTCCAAAACAACTTTTCTCTTTAATAAACAATAAGAATGTACGTACAGTAATTGTATAAAATACTTGAAACTTCGGTTAGTAGGTAAAACACTTAAAATTGTTAAGTGTACTGTACGTTCCGAGCCTAAAATCAAAACAAGAACAGGTCCAGCTTACTATGCTTCTAAAAAAACGGAAGCCGCCGTAATTACCTAACCGAAAGACTTAAGTATCAATCGTGTTTTTGATGAAAGCACAGACTTAATCCCTTCACGATTTGCCTCACTGGATTTTACAGTAGTGTCAAGATCATGTTTGTGGTGAAAACAGGGAGGAGTGTTGCTGACAGTACTTTGTAAAGTAAATTGGCTGTTCGATTACAGCGGTAACTAACGAAGGTCAATGAAATTAACATGTCACAGGCGTTTGGCGCGAGTGGCCGAGTTAACGGGGTGAAATTATAGAGGACTCTACTGTTTGGGATTTAAAATTGTGGCCGTTGGCCGTATTAACGGGTGACCGCATTAACGAGGGTTTTCTATAAGAGAATGTATGGCCGTTAGGCGGGCTTCCACTGTATTTGATTGAAAAAAATATCTATCCCTATGAATCTAAGCAGTTTGAGCCTGTCAAGTACATTAGGAGATGTGTTCATACATTTTATCTCATGAGCGACAATTAAGCGCTTTCAAGGAAAAGTTAAGTAAAAGTTGTATGATTTCAACGCTTCGACAAAGAGCTCAGAAACTATGTACCGCAAGATCTGAGAATTGGAGATGGTGTCTAAATTTGTTTCCCGCGACATTGCAAGTTATTGGCATTTTTCATCGAACGTTTCGGATTTATTTTTTTTGTTGCGTGACAGTGAAAATGATCTATCGCACGTAAATTTTTCAATGGTCGAAAAACTAGCGATATGGAAGCTGTGGTGAATCAATTCCCACAATTCAGCCACCCCTATTCACATCATGACAGAATATTCTACTTCTTTTCCCCTTGTACATCTCTGGAGTAGTCACATGCGCCTCTGGAGCGCCTTTGTTTTAATTTGCCAAGTACGAAACAAAACAAGTAAATGTTTCTGCAGACAGTTGCTCATTCATAACAACGCAGATAATGTACTAGCTGGTGAAAATCGCTTAATGTTTACAATTGCAAATAAATTCAACAGGTGACATAGCTATAGGGGTAGT
>NC_090890.1:51715230-51717730 GCF_036669925.1 Montipora capricornis | reverse complement strand
GAGCATATCGAGATTGCTTTTCCCTAGACAATATCTACCAATTTACATATTAATTTACATCTTTTCCCTTTTTACGCTGGGGCTTCTAGGTTGCCTCCTCGGGTTTTGGCCTCTGGGCCAAACCCTGCGGGGGCAATAAATGTTGAAATCGTATTTTTTTATGTAGGATTTCCTTATGCAACTTGTAAACAAGTAGCATGCACTTAAGAATTGATACGGTTCGAAAGATCAGGTGGTGCTCATCAAAACCGCAGCCTTTATCAAAATCAGTCTGGTCATGTATAAATGTGCTCAGGAGTACTTGCTCTATAACAAGTACCGGCTGTATATATATAAAACAGGGGTCTCGTATAGGAACATTTATTTACTCGAAATGAATCACTTAGGTGAATGACTAGAACTCCAAGATGATCTGAAAATGCGCCCCAGTTAGGATGTTTTTCAATAATTGGCCCTAAATAATTTCCCATGTTATAGGTCTCGCTGCTTTGGTTTCCTTGTACGTTGAAGCCATCAACACTCCTGGTGCTATTCCAAATGTGCAGGCAGCGTGGGAGACATTTGTTGAAACCAAGTGTTTTGAAGCCAAACGGATCTCCCAGGAGACGTACGATGGCCTCATGACAACACTACTGTCAGACAAAATGCCTTGTGACAATGATGAGATACGTAAAAATCATAACGTTGCATTAGAGGAGTGCCAGGGACAGTTTATGGCGAAAACTACTGGGATGTCTACCAACACAACTGAGAGGCATTTGAGACATCTTAAGGTGGGGCAGGGCAGTTGTAATTAAATTTTTCATCAATTTGACAACCTTGAAAAAATGGGGAAAAAACGAGAGAATTCATGGCTACTGTCTCAATGATAAGCTGCGATCCGAACCATTATTAGGTATGCCTTGATAACGGTATTGGCTTGAACTGTTGGCAGTTTACAACACAGTGGCCTGATGCTATTTATATAGGGTTGCTCATGATACTTGACGAAGCCGTGGCGTAAAGTAAAACATCATAGCACACAAAAAGGGTGGAGAAACAATGTGTATGAGAAAAACTGCACGACTTAATACAGGTAGAAGCCAACATAAGTTATAACCGGCTATGAAACCATCTGGAACAAAAATACATGATTCCTCCCAGATAGCATTTTAGTTTTCTATATGTTCGTACTCAATTAATATTTTGTCCCCTTGTAACTGAAATTTGGTTCGCAAAAGTAAACGGACCGTGTTTAATCCTATCCACAAGACTACTGATTGAAGTAATAATTCAGTTTATTTTATCAGGTATCATTAAATGAAAAGTTGAATGAATGGCAAGCTACAAATGCGCAGAGGACACAAGAATATTGCAACGATCTCCTTCTTCAACTGAAACAAACGCATCTGGATCCAGTTCTTCAGGGTTTGCAGGGAAGCGACGGAACTGAGTTAACCTTTGATGACATAATGGGAGTGTATGATCTAATTAAATCCGACTTCGATTCGAAAGCAGTAGGAGCAAAAGATGCAATCGCTGCGACCTTCTTTGACTTTCACGAGGTAAGCTGTACAGAGAATCCTCCCTTCCTTCCTTCCTTATTTATTTATTTCAAGGCGAAAATCTTTGCAAAGTTTCTTTTAAAAAGTGAAAGCACCTGTCTCCAATTACGCCTATTAAATGTTGCTAAAATTCCGACGTATAAGCACAGAATGTTAATCAACCGATTTATACCTATCGTGTCTCTTTACTCATCGGAAAAATTCATTCTTTGCATACAAGCTGGAGTTTATGAGCATGCCCAAGGAGTGATTATCCTTATATTCAGCAAATATCCAATGCATGTCCAAAACCATACGCCATATAATTCAACTTTTTCAAACAACCAAATAACTGAAGATGAGAATGATCATCGCAGTTATGAACACAACTTAATTATGGATGAATTTCATATATTCACAGTCAACCAAATAACTCTCGACACATTATAGGAACTAAGACGAGAAAAGCAACATTGCCTTGAGATTCTGAAGAAAATGGAGAACTATGACGACAAAGCAGCAAGGGAGATAAAAAGGAAGGCTTATCAAGAACAAGAGAGGAGGCGGCTTGAGGTCAGTCAAAGTATCCCCTATTTACTCGGACCCGAAGAGGACCGAGTCATACATCATGTTAGATTTCAGTCATGTTAGATTTCAGATTTTTTTTCCTTTGCAACAAACTGTACAATGGTAATGACGTAACGGTGTTATGATTGGCCAATGAACAATAGGAGGCACGTGGCGGTGTTTTCACTTTTCTGGGTTAAAGCAAAGCACGGAGTCCAAGATGCAAACATTTACATCAGGCCCTAGCTGTTTTAAAGTTATGTAAATTTATCATGTAAGCCAAATACAAACTTTTCGAATGATCTTCTCGTTTTGTTTACACGAGGACTGCGCCATTTCTGATAGGCATGCAAAAAGAAGGAAATTAAATAAACTCCATCTACTTTAATAGAGGTTTTTCTCGGCTTTTC
>NC_090890.1:51692730-51712730 GCF_036669925.1 Montipora capricornis | reverse complement strand
AGAGTATTTAACCTTTGCCTGGAGCCGATCAACGTAAATTCAGTTTTTGTAGTGTTTTTACAGCCGCATCTCAAAGACTACCATGACTATCCAAGTGTAAGAAGGACTTATGGTGAATAATGAATAATTTTTAGGCCATTATTTTGACAGAGAACGTAGAAACAGTCTTTTAATTGACTCAGAATATGGCCCAAGAAATCCAAATTGTTGACATATGTTACAGATGTATATGCTAGATATGTACCTATGGCTTTTATGACATTAAAGATGCTGTCTGAGATAGAAAATACCAAAAAGGGAGGAAAATGCCTTTAGTTACACTTATCGCTGGTTCCAATTTTATGTAGTTTGCTTATTTAATTCAAAATGTATAAAACTTCTAACATATTTGTCGAGGAAGCTCGATAGGGGAAATGTGCTGATTTGTTTTCATAGTTAACACTTACGCTTACGTAATGTACATAATTTATACAGATGAAAATGCTGATAGACAGAGTAGTGGAAGAGAGGGCGGGACTCCGGCAGCAAATGCAGAGTGAGCTAGCTGAACATCGAGTTCAAATGCAAAATATGATGGCAGCCAACATGAGACAAGTCGAACTGGAAAGAGAGGCGTTTATGAGAGAAAACAAGGCCTTGGAAGAGCGTGTCCTTGAAGTGCAACGATTAAATGAAGAAAGCATGAGAGTGATAAAGCATATGTCAGAATTGATTGCCCAACACGAGAAGGACAAGAAGGCACTTAAAGCCAATGCTGAGAAACTACCTCAAGAAGAGTTGGAGGGTCTGTTGACAGAGATGAATGGCAGGCAAACCGAAGAGGTCAGGGCACTGCTTGAAAATGCCGGTGAAATAAAGGATCCGGGTAGGGACGAAGGGAAAGCTGAGAAAACATGCGGCCAAAAAGAAGGGGAACTGCCACAGCTGATAAATGAAAGAAAAGAAAGGGTAACCAATCTACAACAGCAGATAGCAGACACCCATCAGGAACAAGCAGAAGTCGAGAAACAGAGTTTCATGAAGAAAGGGCTTAAATTGGTCGGAAAGCTCGCACCTTTGGCAGGCGAAGTTGCGGCTTTGGCTTACCCCCGGCAAGGCCGATCTCTGTGGCAGTAGGTTCTGCTGCGGAATTCTTGTCAGAAGAGTGCAGCATCATGTAAACACAATAAAGTAGGTGCACGCATCAGGGTTAAATTGATTTATAATTGTCCCGCTTGATGCAGCTGGTAACCGAACAATTTGCAAAACTGAGCACTGTTATTTATGTCCAGCATTTAAGAAACCCAACCGAAAAGTGATCAGCTTTTCTCTAAAAACAGTTATATACCGCTACCTAAATGAAATTTATGCTCTAATAATTTATATTACTAATGTTTACAATCCTAAGTTATGTATTACAGAGGCTAAGCTTGGGTAGCTGTATAGATGAGAGAATAAATATAGATGAATTAGTCGCTGTTTCTCTTTTGTCGTCATTATTGTCTTTAATATAGACCGTTAAAATATATGGGGACAGAACATATTCTCTGTTATTCTCGTTCTTACCGTATTTTGATCTACAAAAGTAAATAATTTCGAACACTTGCAAAGCCCCTGAAAAACTGGTGATTTATTGATTGATCGATTGATTGATTCATTTTCCTGGGGGGAATACACCTTGATACTGTATTTTACGAAGCTTACCCGTTAGCCATTCCAGATTGACGCAGTACAGCACACCGGTTCGATCTTTGGATGCGTTCTTGCTTCTCGAAGGATTAACTTAAGGACAGTGCCTACTATTGTTATTGCGTGTACGTTCTGCGCATCTCGAGATACTCGGATTTCCTATGGGTGCTGCTTATTATTACAGGGATATTTTTGCGCGGCTCAAAACTATGCCGAGAAAGCAGAACTTAGCAAGTGATCTTGGTATCCAAAAAGAAAATTAAGGGTAACAACGCATTTTTCAGAGATAATTAAGCTTCAATTTGGAAAAGAACGCCATACATTGCTTTGTACTTTAAAGCTCTTTAAAAATATTGTTGATTAATTATCTTCGAAAAATGCGTGGCTACCCCCCATTTTCTTTTTGGATTTCAATAACACTTGTTAAAATCTGCTTTTCCTGCATATTCAGTAAACAGCGCAAAAATACCTTTGAACGAGATGCTTCTGTGAAGCATACACTGGGTTGCCTGTGGTACGTGTTACGGAAATTCAGAGGGCACTGAATTGTGTGGTATTGAACTACAGCATTCCAGTCTCTGAAGAATAACAAATCAAAGAGAAGCGAGAAACATTGGCTTCTGGGCTGAAATGTTGATAATTTTCAAGTTCCCTCACATCTTTTCACCACAAGTTTAAGCGGGCCCTCTGAGCACGTGACAGCTTTGTAATACTAAAGTGTAATACAGTTAATCCCTAGGGGTTCGGCGGGGTTAGTACCTTGATGGGAGACCAAAACAAAAACAGAAGCATCGGACCGAAAATACTATTAACGCTAACAAATGCGAACTCAGCAAGTACAGATTTTGTTAGCTTGCTTTATGCAAAACAAGTATTGATAAAAAAGTAAATAACTATTGATACACAGTTTTTAGAAAGAGCAGAAGGAAGTTTCCGGGAAGGTCGATCGAGAATAAAATATTTACGACATGAAAACAACATTAATTTTGAACCGTGAATATAGAATATAAAAAGTTACGATCAGCGACAAACATTTAGGGAGATTTTTGCTACGTTCAAATAAATCGCAAAATCGAAAGTGACATGGCCGGAATTCAGCGGGCGCCGTGATTAAGTTACCGCGGCATGTTTGCTTGCCAAACAGTGAAGCATCTGTGTCAAATGATGGCAAGATACCGGGTTTTTGTAAGTTTCTTTTTCTGTCAAGTGTTATAAAGTTTGACAATAAAATGAGCGAAGTCAAAACAAAGATCCCAATCGCCGAACTCTTGAGCTTGACCATCTGTTTATGCAAAGTCAAAATTTACTCTCCAAGATGCGTACGACGTTATTTATCACCAGATAATTTCATCATTTTGGAAATAGCAGCTACTTCATTATTCATTGGCGTCACAATTTTTCACTGATTTTGGGGCTCATTTTGTTGAAACTCAAGCACGCTTCCAACAGGCTTGTGAACCCTTCCTGCTTAAAATTCTCCCATATCACATTTCAACCTTAAGCTCGAAAATACAATACACAACATGATGTTATAATTCACAAAGGCAGAAAATACCACAGAATCCTTTCCCAGCGAAAAATTTATTGAAACAAACAACATATTTGCTCTTAGAGGCGAAAAACTCTTCCTATTTCATTGCGTGCGTGAAGACAAGAAACTCAATCGTGTCAAATTACCATGTACTTCAGGTTTCCTGAAGAACCTTTTCCTTGAATAACAAGAAAATGCTTTACTATTGCCATAAAAACTATCCAGTTAAGCTCGCATATCATAAAACATGATGAATTCATAAAGGCCACCTTTTCCAGCGAACAATTTTTTGAAGCAAACAACATATTTGCTATTATTTTGATTTCGGCTCGACGGGCGATAGATTGTTGTCGAAGTCCATTACTCGTCGCTTTTAAGATTCCAGGTGTTTGTTTTTCACCGCCTGCCTAGTTTATCCAACTGACTTTCCATTATTGAGCTCCATAAGGGTATATTTCGTTTAAGGATCCACTAAAACGCCATTCGCGTTACATGACTTTCGACGCCATTGCAGCTAAGTTAATGATTCTACTGTGTCCACCAGAGAAATCTACGCAATTCCACTACCCTCTCGATCCTAAGAAAATACGCGCAGAAGGCTCTATGCACAAAGAAACTACTTAGCAGGGGAGCGACAGGCAAGACTTTTACCGACACGGAAAATAAAAAAAAATAATAATAAAACAGAAAAATCTACCAAATTTCCAACTGGGATTGCCATACGGCAACCCAGTAATTAGTAGGCACCGTCCTTAATATGTGCACAAAGGCGAGGTGGCTCACAAAAGCTTTCAGCAATTTCCAGTACTCGCGCTTCGATTGATTGGTATTTTCATTGTTTATTAGTTGATACAACCCCAATTATATGAAAAAAGGTTGTGGTCTCAATCTCAACATAGTAGATTACCATAGCAACAACGACGTTTGAAGACCGTATACCCTGATTTTAGTCCAAGTGGTAAAACTCTTAGATACACTCAGTGACCCCCATCTTACCAAAATAAAACGAATATTATGCTTCACCGTAACCGGCTATATTCCAACGGTCATATGGGCCAACAATCATTTGGACCAGAAGTTTTCAACCAGTTAAAAAATCTAACACGGTGTAATTTGAAGGGGTGACATATGACGTTTTCTACTGCAGGCAGTTAAGAATGATTATTATATATTGGTGTCATCTCAATTTTTACAGGGTTCGAGCTAACTCCTGGTTCCTGCTTGCACTGTTTTCGTTACATCATCCTTACAGACAAAAGTTTCTTTTTTTACGTTTTAAGAAGTGATGCCATTTTGTAAAGAATAGTCATGTGGTGGACGGATTATGGGCGAAGCTGTTCAAGAACTCTTTGAGAGAAGGTTGTACCCTAACGGTATTGAATTCGGTCAAAATGGCTCTGTTAAAGAAGCACTAGAAATTTGAGAAACGTTTTCCACAAGTAGCGGGTAATTGATTTCTCGGTTACTGGGAATGTTTTTGTTTCAAGGAATACAGTATTTATAAATTCCACTCCTTAGACATGACAGATCTGCCAGCTGGAGAGAAACCATTGGTTTTTAAAAAACAACAATCTTTTCAGACTTGTCATCTTTTAAATCTCAGAATGTAAAAAGTTACATCTCTGCCCTTCTGCAAACAACTTCCTTGTTAAGCCTTCACCTGCTGTCACTATATATGCCAACAGAGTTGCAAAAGTTCTCCTCAGGAGAGCCCAAAAATAATATTGACAAAGTATGACTTACAACCAAATGGATTCTTATTTTAAAACATAACTATTAATTATGTTTGAATTCAAAACATAGTGAAGAACATTTTGGATTTCAAAATAGTCATGATTTTAGAGATACTTTGCTAGCTCAGGAAAAATAAAAATTCAACTATTTTTGGTGTCCTAAAATTTACTTTTTTTTCAAGTTACTTTTTGATTTCATTTAGTGCATGGGATGGCAAGTTAACCCAGCACTGGGTGTTTTCTTGTCTACCTTCATAGAAGCATAGTTTATTCCTTAGATAAAAAAGCCTGCATGGTGTAGGCTATATGAACCAGCCGGCTATTCAAGTGAACTCCTTCTGAGCTACCAAGCCAAACAAGTTGTGAGGACAAAGAAATTCTGTCTCACAGCCCAATTTCAACATACATCTGTGTAAACAGTTTAATTTGGACAAAATTATGGTGCAATCACTGGAGTGGTAAAGAAAGTGTTGCCAACCCTACTTGCGACAAGGCTGCTGATAGAAAGCCTGCTACAAGTATCAAACAGTAGCCGCCCTTTGAATTTAGATTATAAGTGGCCAAATTTCTCATAATTACGAGTCATACAACAACAATTCAAAAGCTCTGGTTAATCAAATGGGGAATGTGTGACAATACTCCATGTTAGGATTCAGTTTTCTTCAAAACCCGATACTTATTCAATGATTTCAGTAAATTCTGAAGGTGCTATAGCGAAGCTCCGCGCGCGCGGAGCACCATAGTTAAGAAAATATGCGAGAAATTTTGGTTTTTATAGCCATGACGTCATCGACCGTCCGTACGTCCACCCCTCCAAGTACGCCAATGTGACCAGTATCATGCTAGTTTACACCATACATCTTTGACATTGGACATCCATTTTATGATCAATTGACACCGATCAGGTACTTTATATATGATACCCCATAATGTACCGTTCCTCAAGTCCTTTTGCCGTCCTTTAGCGTCCTTACACATCCCTAGCCGTCCTTTAGCGTCCTTACACATCCCTAGCCGTCCTTAAGCGTCCTTTAGCATCCCTAGCCACCTTTAGCGTCCTTACACATCCCTAGCCGTCCTTTAGCGTCCTTACACATCCCTAACCGTCCATTAGCGTCCTTTCACATCTTTCGCCGTCCTTTAGCGTCCTTACACATCCTTAGCCATCCTTTAGCGTCCTTACACATCCCTAGCCGTCCTTTAGCGTCCTTACACATCCCTAGCCGTCCTTTAGCGTCCTTACTCATCCCTAGCCGTCCATTAGCGTCCTTTCACATCCTTAGCCGTCCTTTAGCGTCCTTTCACATCCCTCGCCGTCCTTTAGCGTCCTTGTACATCCCTAGCCGTCCTTTAGCGTCCTTACTCATCCCTAGCCGTCCTTTAGCGTCCTTACACATCCCTAGCCGTCCTTTAGCGTCCTTGCACATCCCTAGCCGTCCTTTAGCGTCCTTACTCATCCCTAGCCGTCCTTTAGCGTCCTTTGCCATTCCTAGCCGTCCTTTAGCGTCCTTACAAATCCCTAGCCGTCCTTTAGCGGTCTTACACATCTCTACCCGTCCTTTAGCGTCCTTACACATCCCTAGCCGTCCTTTAGCATCCTTACCCATCCTTAACCGTCCATTAGCGTCGTTACACATCCCTAAAGCTAGCTAAAGAATTTCCTATTATCATGCAGCAGAGGTGTGGTTTTACGCTTCGTCTTTAGGATTATCTGATAACTGGCATCTATCAAGGTCAGAACTTTATGGAATTATCTGAAGGCATTGCATCCATGAACTACAGAGAGTACCTGAGAAATAATCGAGACGTAACAGAGGAGACTGTAGATGTCCTAAGTAACAGTCCCTTTATTTCTTATCCTAGCAACAATAAACTGATGGATTTCTTTCTTATGCAGTTTGAACGTAATAAAGAACTGTGTGAAAATAACATGATGAAGCTTACGGAAAAAGTATTATCATTTGACCGTACATTTAAAACAAGTAAACACGTTGGCGTTATCCGCGAGGACGGCAAATTTGTAGGCCAGTTTCAAAACGTCTTTATAGGCGTAAATGAAATCGGAGAAGTTTTGACTTGGAGGTTTACAAAGACAACTTCTCTTTTAGAATCTTATTGTAATCAGTTTGCAAATGAATTTTCCCTTATTTTCCGACAAGAAGGAGACTTGGGTTGCGAAAGAACCAAGAATACAGCATGTCCGGACGAGATTGAGTCTAATCTTGAATGCCTTGTATTTGTTTGGAGAGGAAAACTAAAAAAGGAAACTCTCGATCAAATTGAAAACTTGCGCAAGCGCATAAGAAAGGGTTGTCTTTCCGATACACCAGTTGGCTGTGGGACTGAAATAAACGAAAGACTAAAGAAGGAACATCAATTGATCTCTACTGTGCGGAGTATCAAAAACTGGACCTGAGCTGGCCGTGGCGGTGATGGCATGTGCGTTGTACGCATGGAATTGTAAACGAAGACTGAAAAGATTGCTTAATGAAAGAACAATTCCGGTCGTGCCAATCGGATTAGAGACATTACAGAATCAAACACCTATAATTCAATCTCATATGACGATTGCAGGTTCGCTGTCGACACCACCGTGTTCTCGCCACGGAAATAGAACTCCAGCCAAGGACACAAACGGTGTTTGCTAAAGCGAATTCCGTTGAAGAAGTAAAAAAAGAACCAATCCCAGTCTACATGTTGCAACGGGTGTTACACATACAAGATTTCATCAACAGTTCGACGGCAAAATGTAACAAAACAGTTGATCTGGAGCATAAATATGTAGGCACTTGACCTGTTGACGGTTAGGGATGTACAACGACGCTAAAGGACGGCTAAGGATGAGTAAGGACGCTAAAGGACGGCTAAGGATGTCAAAGGCCGCTAATGGACGCTAAAGAACGACTAAGGATGTGAAAGAACGCTACTGAACGGTTAGGGATGTGTAAGGACGCTAAAAGACGGCTAGGGATGTCTAAAATCGCTAAAGGATGGCGAGGGATGTGTAAGGACGCTAAAGGACGGCTAGGGATGTGTAAGGACGCTAAAGGATGGCTAGGGATGTGTAAGGACGCTAAAGGACGGCTAGGGATGTGTAAGGACGCTAAAGGACGGCTAGGGATGTGTAAGGACGCTAAAGGATGGCTAGGGATGCTAAAGGACGCTTAAGGACGGCTAGGGATGCTAAAGGACGCTAAAGGCCTGCTAGGGATGTGTAAGGACGCTAAAGGACGGCTAGGGATGTGTAAGGATGCTAAAGGATGGCTAGGGATGTGTAAGGACGCTAAAGGATGGCTAGGGATGCTAAAGGGCGGCTAGGGATGTGTAAGGACGCTAAAGGATGGGTAGCGATGTTTAAGGACGCTAAAGGATGGCTAGGGATTTGTAAGGACGCTAAAGGATGGCTAGGGACGCTAAAGGGCGGCTAGGGATGTGTAAGGACGCTAAAGGATGGCTAGGGATGTTTAAGGACGCTAAAGGACGGCTAGGGATGTAAGGACGCTAAAGGATGGCAAGGGACGCTAAAGGACGGCTAGGGATGTGTAAGGACGCTAAAGGACAGCTAGGGATGTGTAAGGACGCTAAAGGATGGCTAGGGATGTGTAAGGACGCTAAAGGACGGCTAGGGATGTGTAAGGACGCTAAAGGACGGCTAGGGATGTGTAAGGACGCTAAAGGATGGCTAGGGATGCTAAAGGACGCTAAAGGATGGCTAGGGATGGGGAAGGACGCTAAAGGACGGCTAGGGATGAGTAAGGACGCTAAAGGACGGCTAGGGATGAGTAAGGACACTAAAGGACGGCTAGGGATGAGTAAGGACGCTAAAGGACGGCTAGGGATGAGAAAGGACGCTAAAGGACCGGTAGGGATGAGTAAGGACGCTAAAGGACGGCTAGGAATGAGTAAGGACGCTAAAGGACGGCTAGGGATGAGTAAGAACGGCTAGGGATGTGTAAGGACGCTAAAGGACGGCTAGGGATGAGTAAGGACGCTAAAGGATGGCTAGGGATGAGTAAGGACGCTAAAGGACGGCTAGGGATGTGTAAGGACGCTAAAGGACGGCTAGGGATGAGTAAGGACGCTAAAGGACGGCTAGGGATGAGTAAGGACACTAAAGGACGGCTAGGGATGAGTAAGGACGCTAAAGGACGGCTAGGGATGCTTAAGGACGCTAAAGGACCGGTAGGGAAGAGTAAGGACGCTAAAGGACGGCTAGGGATGAGTAAGGACGCTAAAGGACCGCTAGGGATGAGTAAGGACGCTAGAGGACGGTTAGGGATGTGTAAGGACGCTAAAGGACGACTAGGGATGAGTAAGGACGCTAAAGGACGGCTAGGTATGAGTAAGGACGCTAAAGGACGGCTAGGGATGAGTAAGGACGGCTAGGGATGTGTAAGGACGCTAAAGGACGGGTAGGGATGAGTAAGGACGCTAAAGGACGGGTAGGGATGTTTGAGTGCACTAAAGGACGGCTAGGGATGAGTAAGGACGCTAAAGGACGGCTAGGGATGAGTAAGGACACTAAAGGACGGCTAGGGATGAGTAAGGACGCTAAAGGACGGCTAGGGATGTGTAAGGACGCTAAAGGACGGCTAGGGATGAGTAAGGACGCTAAAGGACGGCTAGGGATGAGTAAGGACGCTAAAGGACGGCTAGGGATGAGTAAGGACACTAAAGGACGGCTAGGGATGAGTAAGGACGCTAAAGGACGGCTAGGGATGTGTAAGGACGCTAAAGGACGGCTAGGAATGTGTAAGGACGCTAAAGGACGGCTAGGGATGTTTAAGGACGCTAAAGGACGGCTAGGGATGAGTAAGGACGCTAAAGGACGGCTAGGGATGTGTAAGGACGCTAAAGGACGGCTAGGGATGAGTAAGGACGCTAAAGGACGGCTAGGGATGAGTAAGGACGCTAAAGGACGGCTAGGGATGTGTAAGGACGCTAAAGGACGGCTAGGGATGAGTAAGGACGCTAAAGGACGGCTAGGGATGTGTAAGGACGCTAAAGGACGGCTAGGGATGAGTAAGGACGCTAAAGGACGGCTAGGGATGAGTAAGGACGCTAAAGGACGGCTAGGGATGTGTAAGGACGCTAAAGGACGGCTAGGGATGAGTAAGGACGCTAAAGGACGGCAAAAGGACTTAAGGAACGGTACATTATAGGGTATCATATATAAAGTACCTACCTCTTGATGGGAATTATTATGTACCCAATACATATTATGTCATTACATACCCTTTATGTCCTACACGTATACATCGTAATCATACACAGCTAAGATACCTATACACAACTAAACAAGGCTATAGAGAGCTATACATACCTATACATACCTAATGATTCCCCATACATAACGTACCTACCGTATCAAGACAAGGTATCCGCTGAGCATTATCACGTGACCACGTCGCGGGCTCAAGCTTAGAGCTCACGGGGGTCAACTGTTTTTTTGAAGTTGACCGCGCGCCAGGTACCAAGGTCAACACCTAAACATAAACGAGGCTTCATTTATTACGTGCTTTCTGTGGCTCGACGCAGCCATACTACGGTAACTATGGTTCTTACACAGTCAACACTTTTCGTGTTCTGGTGGAAAACGATTTGGAAAATGTTTTCTTTCTGCATTTTTCGCTGGTTTTAATCCAGTTTGACATATCATGATAGCTGTGGTACACACTGGTGGCTACGCAATTATTCAAGTCAAGCATCGGAGGGATATGAAGTTAAAGCTGAGTGTTTTTTTTTAATTTGCTTAGAGCTGCTTTTTTCTCTGTATAGCAATTTTTGGCATAGTTTAGAAGCTCTGATAAGGTTGCATGATGCCTGGAGGACCTATGACTAGAACAGAAACGAAAGAAGAGAGAAAGAGAACGACAACGACAAAACAGAATACCAGTAATAGCTCATACTTGGTGGAAGAAGTTACTCCACAAATTCTTTCCTTGGGCACTAAAGTGAATAAATAACGGATGCGTTATTTAAAGTGGATGCGTATTTTTCAAAAGTGGTTTAATCGGTTTTTCCTTTGTTCAGGAATGAAACTCGAATTTTTATTCTCAACTGGAATTAAATAACAATTATCTGTACTCTTTTGGACATAAAGAATAAATTGATTTGTTTGTTTGTTTTGCTCTAAAATGCGAGCGAACAACTGCTTTTTTAATCGTTTGCCCCAGTTTTTTTCGTTGTGCCTCGACAGTGACAAGAAAATTTTGCCCTTATGTTATAAACACGTAGCGTGGCGTGTTTCAATGAAATACATAAAAATGTGAATGATCTCGTTTTCAGAGATAAAGTGGAATAAAGTACATTAGTAAAACTCTTTTTTGACTTTGACAAAGTTTTTTGATGCTTTCTAATTTTAGCGTGTTTCCTACTCGCTGGCCATTGACAGCTGACTCTAAAAAGGTTTTTTTCCTTTCCTATTCGCTCGCTGAGGGTGTGCTTGTTTTCCTTTAAAACTCATGTCGTTGAAGAAAAATTCATTGCCAAACTGGTGAATTCCAAAGTAAATTTCACTCGAAAAACCGATATCGTACTCATCGCTTCGTGATTCATGCGATATCGGTTTTTAGCGTGAAATTTACCGTGGAATTCACTAGTTAGGCAACGCATTTTTTTATAGAAGAATGCAAAGAAAACGATTTAATTAAGCAGCAACCGGAAACACCAAAACGCGGACAATTCTAAACCTTTTATTTTCACTAACCCTACAGGCAGTAAGAATAAATAACCAGGGAGCTCCGCTTTTAGGCTTGGCTAAATCTATATATTAGAACTTACCACAGAAGGCAATTACAAGTACATGATTACTTAAAAGCTTTGTTTTGACTACAAAGTTCGGTGTTAGCAGAACCTGGCTTTGAAGTAGAATGTCACTGCAGTTCAATCCTGACTATAACAAAATGTGTGATCAGTTTCTAAAAAGCAGAATGCAAACTTGAGCATTTTATTCCATTCTTTACAGAATCAAAGATCAAGGCCACATCAAATATGCATGTATTGTGGCACCAGTAAAAGCTAAATCAAGAGTAGAGAAAAGAGAATGGAAGAGAAAGAATGGGTGAGTAGGAGAGGGGTAGAGATCAAAAGACACAACAGAAAAAGCCAGCAAGCAGACAGTGGAAGAATTGAAGAACAAGGAAGGAAAAGTGTGGCAGGAAGAGAGGAAGGGAGAAAAGAAGGCACAGAGGGAAAACAGAAAGAAAAAAAGAGAAAGTAAGAGAAGTAAAGGAGAAAAACAGACCTGTACAGGCGGCAAAAGGAAGATTAAATCTCTCATTGTCGTAAACATTGCGATTATTCATAGCAAAAAGAGCATTACTCTGCAGCTGCCTTGGTTTAAACTCGCCAAAACTGTAAGGATCATTTGAGGCATTCTAAAATAAAAAAAATCTGATAAGGAAAAATGAAGTCAAACTAGTCTCCACTTGCAGTGTATGTTAATTAAAAGGAGAAATAATTTAATGTTTTCGAGAAACAAAAGGAGGGAGCACAATCATGTTATGTTGGATTTACAGCCATTAATCATCCACTCTACTAACAGACTAAATATTATTTTTATGCCTTAAAGGACCACTATAACCCTGATGACCCACATGCTTGGCGTGCGATATGCATCAAATGTAATGCTGCCTGCAGCCTTCAGTCTGATATCTCGTACTGTTTAATTGGATGTTTGCTTTTTACATTAGTAGTGGCATCCTCGTTTCAAAGAGTCGATGGTTAGCACTGGGGATTTGGGCAGGATCTTGTATGACTGTGTAGCCCAATCCTGGAGTGGCAGTCTCTGTTGCAGGTGGCACAGACGTGCCTTGTGGAATCGCGCGCAGAGACCGCGCGTTCTTTCCTCGCCACTCTCTTGCATGTAGCCTGGACTCTAGCCTTCGCTTCCGCCTTTGAAACCCCCCCTTTGACACTTTGCCGCCGTGTATCTCGGTGCTTGGCGATGTCCTCCCGTTCACTGGTGTCGATTAGTGCAGATCGCAAGTCTTGCTTGATGACCTCCATGTAGCTCAGAGGCGGTCGACCCACGCGACGGACGCCCTCCCGCAGTTCTCCATGAAGGATTTCTCTTGGCAGGCAGTCAGGCTCCATGCGATGTGCATGGCCGAGCCATTGAAGGCATCACTGAATGAGCAGTGATGGCATACTCAGTGAGCCAGCGCGCTCCAGGACCTCGGTGTTGGTGACTCTGGCCTGCCACCTGATGTGCAGCAGGTGCCGAAGGCAGCGGAGGTGGAATTGGTTGAGTCGCCACTCTTGTCTGGCATAAGTCGTCCATGACTCACTGCCATAAAAGATAGTCGACTGGACACAAGCTTGGTAGACGCATATCTTGGTCCTTTCGCTCAACAGGTCATTGCCTCACACTCGCTTGTTGAGTTTGGGCATGACAGCAGCTGCTTTGGCGATCCTGAAGCTGGTCTCAGCATCGAGCGAAGTCGTGCTTGACACGGTGGAGCCCAAGTAGGTGAAGGTGTCCACAACCTCCAGCTTGGTGTTGTCGATGGTGATGACTGAGGGGGACTCAGCACCTTACGCCAGGATGATCATTAGCCCAAACTCCTTGCAGGCGTGGGACAGCTTGTCTACGAGATGTTAGAGGCCCTCCTCTCTGTGGGATGTTAAAGCAGCGTCATCTGCAAACAGCAGCTCCTGTACGAGCACCACGTAAGCTTTGGTTTTGGCACGGAGTCCGGCGATGTTGAAGAGCTTGCCGTCTGACCTCGTCCAGACGTAGACACCTTCTGTACAGTCTACAAAGGCATACTGGAGCAGCATAGAGAAGAAAATCCCGAACAAGGTTGGAGCAAGGACACAACCCTGCTTTACTCCACTGCTGACTGGGAAGGCATTGGAGGTGTCCCCATTGAAGCAGACCGTACTCTGCATGTCCTGGTGAAAGGAGGAGATGATCGCCAGGAGCTTTGGAGGGCAGCCAATCTTCTAGAGGATCTTGAAGAGCCCGCTTCTGCTCACCAAGTCAATAGCTTTGGTGAGGTCCACGAAGGCGAGGAACAATGGCTGCTGCTTTCGACACTTCTCCTTCAGCTGACGGAGGGAGAAGATCATGTCCACTGTGGACCTCCCGGCTCTGAAGCCACACTGTGACTTGGGGTAGACTTGCGAAGCAAGGCTCTGCAGGCGGGTCAAGGTGACCCGAGCGAAGACTTTGCCAACGATGCTCAGAAGAGAGATGCCGCGATAGTTGTTGCAATCACTACGGTTACCCTTGTTCTTGTACAGAGTGACTATGTTGGCATCTCCCATGTCTTGGGGGATGTGACCTTGCTCCCAGCACAGGCAGAGGAGCTCATGAAGCTGTTGCAGGATGGTTTGCTTCCCATGCTTAAAAACGTCCGGTGGTATACCGTCCTTCCCTGGTGCCTTGCCACAGGCGAGACCGTTGATGGCTACGCTGAGCTCTTCCAGAGTTGGCGTGTTGTCAAGCTCGTCTATGATTGGCAACACCGGCAGGGCATTGAGGGCAATGTCTGTGACGATGTTCTTGGTTGAGTAGAGCTTGAGATAATGCTCCACCCAACACTACAGCTGCATGCTCTGATCAGTGATGACCTTGCCAGTCTTTGATTTGAGCAGGGCTGTTTTGACGCTTGTAGGGAAGGTGGCAGTTTTGATGCCCTCATACATCCCCTTTGCATGGCCACAGTCCGCTGCTAGCTGGATTTTGGCGCATAGGTTCTACTCGAACCTATGCGCCAAAATCCAGCCGTTGCGTGTGCTTGGGGAATGGTTCTGCTTGTGAGCCAGCATCGCTTTCCTCTCGGCCTCCGTGACTGGCTGCATTTCTTCCCAGCAAGCCTCGAACCAGTCAGCATTCTTGCGTTCTTTCTTGCCGAATGCAGCCAGGGCTGAGTCGTAAAAGGCATCATGGAGGTGAGACCATTTGGCATCTGGGTTGCTGGTTGTTGGTTGTGCAGCAAATGTCTCTTGGAGCCTGTCAGCGAAGCACTGAGCCTTAACGGGGTCGAAAGTGCCACAGGTGTTGATGCGGCGGCGACTCTTGATCTTGCCGTGCTGGATCTTTCTGGGCTTCAGCCTAAGCTTGCAAGCAACAGGCGAGTGGTCTGTGTCACAGTCAGCGTTGTGATAGCGGACACTTCTGAGGTCTGCTCTCCTAGTGATGACGAGATCTAGCTGGTGCTAGTGGTGGGACCAAGAATGTCTCCAAGACAATTTGTGCAGCTCCTTACACTCAAAG
The DNA here is from genome assembly GCF_036669925.1 of Montipora capricornis. Classification (NCBI taxonomy): domain Eukaryota; kingdom Metazoa; phylum Cnidaria; class Anthozoa; order Scleractinia; family Acroporidae; genus Montipora; species Montipora capricornis. The sequence goes on along the minus strand of NC_090890.1, from coordinate 51,697,573 downwards.
TAGCTGTTGGTAATGCAGAGGCCGTGGTGACAGCAGAGTTCGAGCAACCTCTGCCCATTCTCATCCATCCTGCCGATGCCGAAGTGGCCGAGGCAGGTAGGCCATGCTTGCCAGTCGGTCCCAACGCAAGCGCTGAAATCCCCTAGCAAATATATGCCCTCAGAACTTGGGATTCCGGATAGTGTTTCCTGCAGAGCCTCATTGAAATGATCCTTGGCTTCTGGGGAGGAGGTCAGAGTCGGGGCGTAGACGGATATGATGTTCACAAGCCCGCCGACGTTTTCATGCGAAGGGCAAGAATTCTCAATGACCCTACCGAGTTCCTTACGGCAAAACCTACGCCTTATTGCCTCGGCTCGTCCTGGCACAGGCCTTGCCAGAAGAAGGTGTACATGTAGTCTCTTTACATAGGTGACCCACTGTCGGCCAGCTGGGTTTCCTGGAGACAGGCGACGTCGATGTTGAGTCATGCCAGCTCCTTGTTGATGATGGCGGTCTTGTGGGATTCGTCCATTAGCTGAAGGTCAGCGGAGAGACCAGGGCACATGGTGCGAATGTTCCAGCCTGCAATTTGAAGAGCTGGAGTCTTCGTAGTTCTTTTGTTTTTGACTGCTTGGTGCAAGTACTTGCTCGCTTGTCGGAAGGATCCCCTAAGCTCCACGCACCCAGTACAGCAGGCAAGTAATGACGGGGCGGCACCTTACTGGCTGGGGGCTGCCCAGCTTGAGGCGGGCGGTAGCCACCCAATGAAGCTGCGAGGGCTTCTCCCACCGTTGGGCGAGACCCCTGGCGCTCCTTACGCCAGTCAGTCGGAGCTTAGAACCGGTAAACTGCCTCGTCCCTTGTTGTGCCGGAGTCTTGCGACACTGCTGGAGTGCCCTCTCCAGTTTGCACTAAGGCCTAGGCAGGAAGATATGGAGACACTGGGCTGCCCATACGACATCGTCTCGGTGTAACTGGCTGGGTCCAAGGGAAAGGAAGAACCAATACAACTTGGGGCTAGTTCCACTGCAGAAGCTGCTGGAAGGAAGTGCTGAGCACCTGCCATCCGCCTTAGGGGCTCCACTCCGGATTTGTCCTCGAGGGCTACTCCTGAAGCCTTCCTGAGGTCAGGTATAGCCGCAAGGCAGCGGAGGTTTGAAATCAGGGTTTAACTTCCCCTAAATGGACTGCCTCCACAGGCTAAGAGCCCCATCTACCCTGGGCAACTGATTTTAAGGGGCCAGTGGCTTCGCCTTTGCCTTCGCCCCTTCTCCTGTCCGTGGTGCCAGTTCTGCTGCACGGAGGCCAGAAGTTGGACTTAGTTGACAGAGGCTCTTAGAGTCGCACGCCATTGGGAGCATTTCGAGAGGTTGTGAGAGCCCAGCCTCACAACCCACTCCTCAGCTATAACAGCCAACTATCCTGGATTTTATGTTACGTTAAGTGTCTGGGTCCACATTAATTGCAGAGTTGCCACTCATGGGGATAGAAAAAAAATCCCTGACATTTCCCTGACCAAAAACCAATTTTCACTGACCATCCAAGACAAAACCTTCGGCAATGAAGCCATGGAAATAATTTCCTTTGCAGTATTTTTGAAAATGACACTACCTTTACTAACAAGAAATCTCCTTCCCTAACCTAAAGGCCAACTACCAGTGAAATTCCCTGACTTTTCGCTGACTTTCAGGTACAATTTAAAATTTCCCTGACTTGATATACAATTCCCTGACTGTTCCCTGACCTTGAAAAAATCTGTTTTTCCCGAGTTTACCTTGACCATGGTAACCCTGAATCGGCGAAAGCTGTTTCAGTCATCTTGCGCATATTTGCATATTTTGGGCTGCATCTTGTTTTGTTTGTAATTTCATTCGTTATTATTCTCTGGGCGAAGCTAACGAAACCAAGTAAATATAGACATTGGCTAACTCAGCCGTAGTTTGTGGTTTGGGTTTTAAGGAATAAACTCAATGGTATCGTCTTTAATACAATCAGACCACTCTGCAATTGAGTAAAGAAGGCAAATTTTGTGAGGGAATTCGAAGAACCCAGAAAGTCATGAGAAGGCCTTGCCATTTTTACCTCAGCTGGACAACAATCATCTTACTGTACCTTTCAAAGCCACTTCAAAATAAAGAGCTCCAATGATTGCATTTGTTTATTGTGGTCAGTTACACTTGCGGCAACAAGCATGGGACAGCTTAAACAGAAACCAACGAAGTGGGTCAAAATCTGCCTCTCAATGCAAACAAACATCATCTTTTGACTTAGCTGAATTTAACATCTTTGCTTGCTACCACGTATACATACATGGGACAACAAGCAAAATGAATTCAATTTAAGACAAAAAATGTCTTAAATATTTCAATTCAAAATCATTCTTTGTGAACACCACAGAAACGGTCATGTTTTAGTTGAGTTACCCAGTAAACTGTACCTAAACATTTTAATACGTTTATTACTATTTACTACTTATGTGATCCTCCCAGTAAGATAAGCTACACCTGGGATCATCTTATAGCTTATGAAATTTCATCTCAAGATTAAAATAATCAAACTCTTCATAAAATTAGACGACACTACACCATTTCCATCTGGCGAAAGAATGTCAATAATTTTCTAGCAAAGATTTTGTACACTGTTTCAGTCAGCGGCAACAAAACTGCCCATACGAGCAAATGTACCCGAGAATCCTATGTTGACTGACATTGTGAATGCACTTAGGATAGTCTTACAAAGGTGGCAAGCACCTGGCTTTAAGCCAGAAAAACGGACATGATTTTTTACTATATTCGCCTGGGCAATCTGTCTGCGCGTGCGCGAGCGAATGCAGATCGAACACAGCGTGGCGCCATTTTGTTTTGCGAGGCGTGTTGTGCGCTATTTATAATTGAAGATCAACGCTTTGGAAACACAGTTAAAAAAAGATTGAAAGAAAGGTTATTAGTTCAACAACATTTCTATCACTGAGAGCTTTCGCAGTATTTGTTGTCGCTTCGATTGGCGCGATTTGGAGATCAAAGTCTGAACAAAATGGTGTTTTTCATGTAAAGCACAGCGGTGTGACGAGGCTTCCTCTTTCAATCAAGGTGGCTAAGAGAGAAATCAATTAAACGAGGTAAGTTTCAACCTGCCTTTGGTACCTTTCTGGTTGCCTGGGCGTTACAATCATGACTCTCCCTCAAATTCGTCAAATATTCCCTGTGTCGCGTAACTTTACGGTTTGCTTTATATATTCGTTTTGTTGGATACGTACATCAGGACAGTACATTCAATTTGACGTTTGATTGAATTTGATTGACACTATGAGCACATGATTATATGTAATAGGAGAAGATACTTTTGTTCTTGGGCCATCGTAGTTTGATCAAAAATAAGACACAAACAGCAGTGATAAATTGTTGGGATAACAGTTGTGATAAATTGTTGGGATTGTAATGGTTTTTACGTCGGTAAAACTAAACGGCGGCTTCACGATAGAAAAACCGAACATTTTAAGGCCCTAGCTAAAAATGACAATACTTCAGCCATTGCTGACCACGTTAAGGCCACTGGACATAACATCAAGTGGGATTATTTTGATATTTTAGCGAAGGGCAAAACTGACTATCATTGTAAAATAAAAGAAACCTTCTTTATTCAAGAACTTGAGCCAGCTTTCAACGTCAACGTCGGAAGTGAAAAGCTGATGCTTTATTAATCTTTTCTGTTTTTATTATTATTATTATAATTATTATTATTATTATATATTTTACTGTTAAGTATTTGCTTAATCTAGGTTCCAGTCCCCTCATCCGATTTGTTATATATAAATAGCTGTTTTAAATTTCAACGGTTACTTTTGAAAATGTATGTAGAGCACATACGAAACGTCAAGTCATTATCAAAATGAGAAAGTTCAATATGTTTATCACTGCTGTTTGTGTCTTATTTTTGATCAAACTAGGAGAAGATAGTTGCAGTATTTATTATTCTCGAGTCGGGTCTAGTACGCTATGTGCAATTAACGCAATAAATCAAGTTGAATCATACGAATACTACGTGATTTACTTCTACGACAAAGTGGCTCCCAACGTGGGGCAGTGATACCCTGAGACACAGATACGAAATGGCCGAAAAACTATCGCGTACTCACACCAAACCAGGTGGAAATAGGGCTGTTATGACGAAACTAATGAATGAAGTGGATGGTCTTCTCAAGGCTGAACCGACTGACAAAAAACGCCTGATGGCTATTGCTACTTCCCTAAACGAGAAGTTAAATTTGGTTAAAACACTCCACGAAGAAATAATAGAGAATTGCGCTGTGGAAGAGGTCGAAACCGAAACAGAAGAATCGTACGAAATCAATTTGCGGGTAATTGATCGATTGCAAGTCATCAATGAAGCGACTGGTTCAATGGATAACAATGCCGGACTTTCGACCGTCCCAACAACGAATATCAACGATACTACGCCCCTGGTTCTCAACAATCGATTACGCCTTCTGGATCAAGTGGAACTTCAACTTTGGCTTCTGAAAATAATGTTCAACTCCAGTTGCCGCAGAGCGCAGCTCATTATGGATTTCATTCTTTTAACGTCGCTTCAACTTCTCACGCTGAAAACATGCAATCATCAGGAAATTCAGGTGTGGGTTCTCCATCACATACTAACTTTAGCATGAACGCCAATTCAGTGGCTTATCAACCTAAAGCGAAATTACCTAAACTAGTGTTACCGAAATTTAGATGATAAGTTACACAATGGCAAATTTTTTGGGACAGCTTTAACAGCGCCATACACGCCAATCCTCACCAGGTCGAAGTGCTATCGAAGGCTCTCGACGATGCGCTTCTCTATAGTTATCAATATAATCTTA
>NC_090890.1:51667730-51680230 GCF_036669925.1 Montipora capricornis | reverse complement strand
AAACCTCAAGAGAATCAAAGCTAACCATTTTAAAATCAACTAGACTTAACCACTATTCAGCAATAATTTTAGAGTATATTAATTAGATTTGATAAATAATCGGTGCAATTGTCAATCAGTTGATCTTTAGTTGTTAAGTGGATAAAAACAGTTCATTCACATTGGGTGCTCCGGGTTCAAATCCCGTCCAGAGATGCACAAGTCCTGGGACAGAGTAATCTAAATTGACGATAACAGTCATTCCAGGGAAAATTACGAATTGTCGATAATCGTCATTTCAGAGGTAGAGGAATGGTTGATGCGAACGAGAGAGGAGAAACGAAGAATGAGGAATTGCAGACCCCTCTCGTTCTCGAACGTCCAAATTCCTTCGCTCCCACCACGTACCCCATTACCACGCTACCGACGGTACGAATCGATCAGCTTTACAGTAAGGTTTTCCTAAACTTGGCTGAATGGGCGAATTTTGGGGCTTTAAGCAGGAGCTCATCAAGGGGAGCTTCTTTCTCCACTAATAGGCAATTTCCAAGTTCATGTCTGCCTCCTCTTGAGCCTAACTGCGAAGTATGAATTTTTTCGCACTTAGCCAGCTTTGAAGAGAAGGCAGACATGAACTCGGAAATCATGCCAAATCCTTGATTCTACCGAGTAAATTTACTTTAGGAACAGGTTTTTCCCCCTACGTATTATCCCGTGAAAAGTATCATATTTGCCCAAGAGTGAATTGATTTCCCTTGACGCTAAGATAGCTTTGTTTTGATCGGCTTTTACAACAGTGGGCGTAGTGAATCTCCCAATGGAGGCGTTCTATAAATAAATCTACTCTGGAAAGGGTTGACTCCTTGGCCAAGTACGGGAGATAGCGACTACCTTGATGAGCTCCTGCCATCTTCCCCAGAGCCTGGTCAGGCGTCTCTGGAAAAGAAAATAAAGACACCTGGATTACGGACATATCTCCATTTTTCTCCTTTGAGACCCACGTTGCATTGCAATTGGGATCGCATTATCACAATGACAAACTTAAGAACATGTTACGGTCAAGGAACGGCAGAGTTATGAAATTAAGCGGCCACAAGACAAGGTTAGCCCGTACAAATTCACGATTTTCCTTGCGTTTTGGGAGAAGGGGGTAGGGAAGGGAGCTGCTTGATTTCAAACAGAAGCCCATGACTAGCCAGGAGTTTCCCTATGCAGTATATCCTTGAGTCAACCTTTGTGTGTATCTTTCTATTTTTAGAACTAACCCTTAAGCTGGAGAATCACATTTACATCAATTTGCAAAATTGCAGACGTTGCTTTTGCTATTTTTGTCTTCGTTTGACAATAACCTTATTCTGATTGGCCATTCTAAACAGTGCGTGCAGAGCCGAAGAACTCGTGGTGTTCATAAAACAGAAAGATACGCGCAAAGGGAAGCTCCTTCTCATGGGCTTCTAAGAACGGTTGGTGCTTTTTAAACAACGACTGGCTTTAAGTTCGCGTCTCATAAGTTTTAAAAAGAAAAACTTTGGTATTTCTCCAAGAAATCAATATCCAATCAAATCTTTCTGACATGTAGAAGGTCCATTTCTCTTGTTTTTTGAAACAGCAACTTAACCTTACTGCTATGTCTGTCACTTGCTGAAAGAGGGGAAAAGAAAAAAAGGCCTGAGTTCGAGATCGGCATCGCAGGTGGGGACAATACCTGGTCGCCTCAAACTCTCAACTATAGACCTCTTTCATAATGGCGGCCAAATGAAATATCATTCCGTTTTAATGCTAATAAGCATTTCTAGTCTCGCTACGACGAGCAAATTTCAAAAGAATACTTGTTTTAAACTGAGGGAAGTAGGTCTAATTAAGATGAATACAAAAGAACATAAAGGAGGTCGCCATTTATGAAATTGAATACGCATTTGTCACACACCACACACCTCCTAAAAATCACGACTCCCCACTCTGTCGATTGGAGATAGCCCCGGTTCCTCACGTAATGAGCTAACTTATGTCAGTGATAACAAGTCAGTCGGCACTCGTTTCGGTTTTCAAAGTTCTGATTTTTTTTTACGCTGCTCAAGGCAATTTTAATTAACCCTTAATTTTACTAGGCCTTATACCATTACCTCTACACACAATTACATCTACAAATGGTTTGGTCTTCAAGTCCTCTCGGAGGACTATGAACGGTAGGCCCCGTTTCAAAACCCTTGCTGTTATCATTGTGGGACGTTAACGAACCCACCCACTATTCGCAGAGTTGGGGTTGGAATTCTTGATGTAGTCTATCTCTTCCAGGATGTGGTCGGCCTGGCTGGATTAAATTGAAGGAGTCCTGAGAGAAATGAGGCTACAGAAGCAACAAATTACAGCAAGCAGTAAAAACATTTACCGCGTGCTGGATCCTTCACTTAAGTATCTTTCAACGACAGAAACACGGAATACACTTCCCGGAATCCCACATATAAAACATAGTTAACTTTCCTTGGCTATTACTGAAGTAACAAGGGGTGTTTTCTCCCAAATAATGGTGATATGAAGTGGGAAGAGCGCTTATTAGGTCTCTTGTTCAGTTAAAGAAGAAGGACAAGGATTCAGACAGTGTGGTATTTTGTTACTTTATGAAGGCAGAGCAATGATTGTCACGCTAATCGCCGTCGCAAGTATAGCAACGACGCAGCTCAACAAGGTTGAACCGAAAGCATACTATGGCGCCTCTAGCTGCCGCTATACGGTTTATGTGTGACCTTGGAGCACAGCTTACAGCCAGCTGGAATCAGCTGTAGGCTGGTTTTTTTGCTGAGGGGGGAAAAGCGGAGAACCGAGACAAAAGCCTCGGAGCAGAGTAGAGAAACAAAACAAACTGAACCAACTTATCGCATTGGAACCGGGAATCGAACCCAGGCCACATTGGTGGGAGGTGATTGGTCTCACCACTGCGCAAACCCTGCTCCCCAAGTGGGTAAAAGTATAAAAGGTGAAATTATCTTCTGCTTCCAGCGATTCTTTCAACTTTTTGAGATTGGTTGCAACTAACACAAGGGATCTAAATTAAAATATCTAAAAAACGACAAAGACAAGGTAGAGCAGAACACTTTGCGGGAAAATGAAATGCATGATAAAAGAAGCAAGAAAAACCAAAACCAATATAATTTCATAACGTAAGTACATGCATCGTTTTATTTGGTGTCTTATATTGTACATTGTACATCAACTCTTATCCAAATAAAAAGTCATGCAACTTTAAGTTTCTTATTTCAAAACAATCAAAAAGGTACTTTGCAGTTATTTTCTGTAATTGTGCATTTTCAGTAGAAAGGTCGAACAGCGTGAAGAATTTATCTTTTGTCGGCATTTTCACTGTGGGAATTTTAAATTGATAATACATGTATAAGCATTCAAACAGTGAGCTTCTTTCTTCTTGATAAAAAGGACAAGAGGCTAAAGAAGTGTTGCTCATCTTCCGTATGGTCTTGCGTAACGACCCGTTTTTATCGCCAGCCTAACGTCAAGTTCTCTTTGCTCCCCTACACCCCACAGGATATTCTTGACCAGCTTTTCAATAACATCTTACACAAAGCATCAAAACAACAGAAAAGGTCCCTTAAGGACGGTTCCTACTATTGTTATTGCGCATACGTTCTGCGCATCTCGAGATACTTGCATGGATTTCCTATCGGCGGTGCTTATTAATACAGGCATATTTTTGCGCGGTTCAAAACTATGCGGAAAAAGCAGAACTTGGCAAGTGCTCTTGGTATCCAAAAAGAAAACTGGGGATAACCACGCATTTTTCAGAGATAATTAAGCTTCAATTTGGAGAAGAACGCCATACATTGCTTTGAATTTCAAAGCTTTTTACAAATATTGTTGGTCAATTATCTTCGAAAAATGCGTGGCTACCCCCAACTTTGTTTTTGAATTTCAATAACACTTGTTAAGATCTGTTTTTCCCGCATAGTCAGTAAACCGCGCAAAAATACCCTTGAATTAGTAGGCACCGTCCTTAATACAAACGCCATTTAACTACCTATTTACAACGATACAGTTTGCGTCAGGGACAGTGTTGCTTTGACTGTTTAAGTTTGCTTTAGTGAAGTCACAGAGTCACTTCAGCGCAATACGTGTAGCTTCCAACAAGTTATGTTGAAGTTGAGAGGAATGGTATAAAGGGCAGGGGACACGTTTATCCAAATTTACACGTGAATTACTTTTGACCTGCATCTAATTGGCTTTATTATGTACTCAACAAAATACTGCGTTTCTGATTGGTCAATGACGATTGCATAAATAGGTTATAGAGTGCAAATGAGGTCATAGAGGGCAATACGGAAGTTGCTATGGAAACAAAGCCATGGGGTGATTTTATTGAGTATATAATAAAAAAAAAATCATAAGAACTTGCTCGTGGATTTCGTGATTCATGGTCACTTGTGATGTTTTAAGGGTTCTCAAATTGTATTTGCCCACAGCTCGTGCAATTTTGAGAACTTTCAAAAGATCACTCGTGCCCATAAATCATGAAATGCACTCGTGTTCATACGATTTCCTATGCTTGTTTCTGGAAATGTCAGATCCCTTGAATATATTAGAGAGAATTGGCAACGTTAGACTAAAATTTTGCACTTTTGCCAAAAATGAAATAAACCTGTTTGATTCTGACTCATTTCTTGACTGTTAAATAACAGAAACTTCTCACACAAGAGAGGCAAGTAAGAAGAAAAGCCGGAATTTTCATGTTTTTGTATCAAGCAGCAGTTTCACGTAAACAGGATGCCAAATCTCCCTAATATCTCCAACAACAACAAAAAAAAAAAAGAAAGGAAAGGAACTTGATAAGTGTCTAGTCGTTCTCGCGCTGGAGCACTAATTGGGGACACTGTAAACTGAAATTAACAATTAACACAAATCAAGTCAAATGTTGGTTTTTGAGGAGAGGGGAAAACCAGAGTACCCGGAGAAAACCTCTCGGTGCAGAGTAGAGAACCAACAAACTCAACCCACATATGACGCCGGATTTGGGAATCAAACCTGGGCCACATTGGTGGGAGGCGAGTGCTCTCAACACTGCGCTATCCCTGCACCCCCAAAGGGAATGAACCCACAACATTTTTCTTTCCTGCACTTTGATGTTTCCCTAGGTGACTGAATCATGTACATTGTATTTCTTAACTTAAAATCCAGGTGTCAGTTGAGTTAAGTATTTCCTTAACTTTCAGCTATGTTTATTACAGATGATTTAAATGTTAGGTAGTTCACGACTGCTGCTGGGTGCCTGCTGTGCCCATGGCCTATGAATTAACACAACAAAGTTGAATTATTAGTTAATAAGGCAGAAAAGCAAAAACAATAATACCAGTAAGTAACATAACACAGAAACTTACTCTTACTGGGACGTCAAAATGCTTAATATGTTGGTTAAAAGGAGGTGTATTATTTTTTCAGTAATGATGATTCAGGGATACTGGAAAAGATCTGAGCACTCCTGGCAGGCCTCAAATGTATGACCTTCTAATTGTTATTAGAAGGTAATTATTACTAGAATGGAGGCAAAGGTTAGGGGACTCTTTGCAATGTTAAAGATTAACTGCTAGATAGGAGTAATGTTAAAGTTGAAGACAAGAAAAAGGGGACACTTTGTGGCGCTTATCAAAATCGGCGTGCAACTCCTTACGTGCATTTCTGGACATGTCTGATTGAACTAGGTTCTGGTAACAATTTGAAAATAATAATTATCCTGCACAATGAGGAAGGATGGAATGCTGACAACATTATTATTGTGATAAAGGTTCCAGATCGCAAATTTTTAAGCTCAAAGTTGGTTGTGTAAACCATGTTTACAATGGATGGTGATGATGACGATGATGATGATGATAAAGCTAAAGAGGATGGTTATGACTATAAGGAATGTGATGATAATGACAATGAGAGATAATAACAAAAGTGATCAAAATACTGGTAAAATTATTTGACAATGATGATGCAGATGATTGATGAATGTGTTATATTTCATTCAGGGTAAAAAAGTTGAACGTTGACCCATCCATTAACTATTTTATTTTTAATTTTTTATGAATATTATTATTATTATTATTATTATTATTATTATTATTATTTTGTGAAATCAGAATTAAAAGTATGATATGCTTGTTATTTATTTATTTTCTGTTTAGATATGTAGCACTCAGTATTACAGAAATGAAAGAAATTTAAAGAAAACGACAAAACTTTTGAGATTACAAAACATGTTTCGCCAGAAAGTTGAAAGAGATAAACATGAAGGAAAAGGAAGCATCCCCCGCCTCTATCCCAACGTTTTTGTTGTCTGGTACTGCCACGCAAAGAACATGGAAGGCTATGGCAGACTACAAGAAGTAGGATTTGGGTTTGTCTAATTTTTTTTACAATTAATCAGTTAGGCCTGTTTGCTTTGAGTTGTTTGAGAATTAAAGACAGTGATTTACTGACTGAGGAGTTCCAAAGAAAGAACAAAAGAAAATAAGATCACTTTTTCGCAAGCAACTTACAATACTTGAGGAAGAGAATTAGAAGGTGTCTGAACATAGAACCGTCCAGGAAGTTGACGGCGAGGAGTAGGATTCACCTGCTGAGTGAAAGATCATGCTACCCTGAGCTGAGAAATATTACAAAGAAAAGACTGCGATACGAACAACCATAGCAACAACATTGTTAAATCCTTTTGAACTGTAGTTCTACAGGGTGCTTAATATAGACAATCTGTTAACATCAGTTGACTGATTTTAAAAGAGAATTGTAGTAAGATGAAATTTTTTATCTTATTTGGACTAAAAACAGTGATTTAGTAATACTTTATTAAATTTTGATTGACATAAAGAAGGCATTTATCATGTAGCTTTTTTCAAAATAGCCACCATTTCAATCTATTCTGAATTTTGAACTTACAAGCAAAGTAAAAAGGGTTACTGTGAGTAAAAATTATGGAACATTAAAATTTTGCAGCCACACTGGAATAACATCTCTAGGAAATCAAGAAAAATTCAAGGATGACCTTGTGGTGGCATGTTTAGGATATTTTTAAAAACAACAGCTACTTTTAAAAAGTACCTGATTAAGGAGTTGTCTTCCTAAAAAGTTCCCAGCAAAAGTTGTGATCTTTTTTCCAGCATCCTTTTTGCAACGGACATAACCAACCAGGTTTGCCACATTCAAGGAAAGACCAACAGCAACAACAAGCTTAAAAAAGATCAAAGGACCAGTTATTTAGCATAATGATTACTATGGGATTTGCATCAAAGCGAAATCACTAAAATTACGAGTTCCCCTTTAAGATAGTAGATGACTGCCATGCAAGAGGTTGTTGGTTTATTCCCTGGCTGCACCAAGTAATGATTGAGTGGACTTAAGTCTCCTGGGAAAACAACAATGGATTGGTCCTATCCAAAGAAACATTTCTGGGTCATCAATTTAAAGAACTTACACACTGTTCACAAAGAAAGTGAATGTCTTTATCTGGCCACTTTCTCAATTACAGTTAAGCCATTATTGTGGCTGCTTGGACACAATAATACTTAATTATTAACAACATTTATTATTAATAATTAATGACTTAATTACTTATGCTTAATTATTATGACCACATGCTCAAATCAAACCAAGTTGAGTCTTCCATGACCAATTTATTCCATAAGCCATATTAACAAAATTATTCTCTTGTCTCTGTGCTAATGTGACCAACAAGCCTTGCTCTAAAGCTACGTTTCTTTTGTATTTTGTCCATGCAAACAAGGCTAGTTGGTCTCAAAAACACAAGGACAAAGGAATGATTTATTGGCCACTATTTATGAATACTGTCCATACATCTTTCTTTTTTTCCTAAATTTAAAATGGCTTTTGTGAGATCAAGTGCATAGACCCCAAAATATTCTAAAATATAACATTCAAAGTAACCTACTAGCCACTTAAACTTGAGTGAAAATAATGCAGCCACTAAAAAGAACATCCAGACAAGGGGACAGATGACCAGACCCAACCAGAAGACACGGGATTCAGCACTAGACACATTCTTGTCATTCTGAAACGTAATGTAACAGATCACCTTCACCAACAAGATTAACATTATCGATTCCTCTCAGACATACATGTAACTACAGTTAATTGTTTTTAAAGTAAATATTATGTCAAAACATGTGATGTGATTGGTTGTATGCTTCTGTGAATTTAAGGTGGGCTTTATTTAGCTATAGGGGCCTGGAGGACTTAAAGGCCAAATTTACTCAATCCTTGCCCAATATTCCACAACTGTTGGGGATTGCGTGACTACTATAAACAGAGTAAGCCTTTTTCAAACAAGCGATAATAGGAATTAAAGCAAATGTCAATCACAGTTAGAAATCAAAGATGGACAAGTTCCAAGTATTAATTTTTCATATTGATTGAAAGCTTGATCGAGTAACTTAGAAACAGAAGACCATTGTTGACAAATCGTTTGTTCAATTTGTAATTATGTAGCATATTTTAGTTGACTGGAAAGAGCGAGAGAGTACTGTACTTGAGAAACTTATTAAAACGTCTAAAATCTAGTTCGGCCCTAGGGCATTCGCGACACAACTATAGCTGTACCTTTTTTGACTCAAACACCCAATGGCTGTTCCCATCTTCATCAACGTAATTCCACCATCTAAGTCCAACTAATAATCGACCAGTTACATTTTTGACAGTCCAAAAGTCACATGATAACAACAACACGATAACAACAAAGTTTGTGATGAAGCTATCACTCAACCAGCCACACAGGAGGTAAGCAATAATGGCTGCCACTCGGAAGAGAAGATGAAACACTGTTACAGCTGGATTTCTGCAGAGACATTTTTCAAAAAGTCCTTGACATGAAATGATGAACAAATTAAGGTAACTGCAAAAATTTATATCCCTCAACTGACAAAAACAACAACAAAAAAAACCCGAAACCTAAATTTCTTTCTTCTCCTGAAAATTTCATCCTCGTCTCCAAAATTTAACGCTACATCTTCAGTTGCATCCAAATGTTCCTAAAAAAAATAACTTTGTTATCTTAAAGTAAACAAAGCAAGTAAGTAAAAATAGCAAAGAAAATGAGGACACATCGTCAGCGCTGTTGAGGAAAAATTATTCTCACCGTATCCGCCATATTGGAAACTTGGATGACCGCTGGCCCAAATGAAAACGTGGCACTACCGTGAACGGTTGTAGTTTATACGGTTGTATGATATTCTCGGTTTTCACATGACGTCACGACGGCCATGTTGGTGCCCTAAACAAAGAAAAGACGGCCATGTTGGTGCGCCGACCAAATTCTCCGGGAATTTAACTCTATTATTATGCAAACGCTTCCTTTTGTTTTCGTTGAAAAACATGGCAGTTGATCACGTGAGTGAAAACCAGCAATATGTCCTCATACATAACGTACCTACCACACAACCGCAAGCAGCCGCACTGACCCGTCACCCGCTCGATCCCTTTGAGTGATAGCCGCTGAAACTGCACCATGGTACGCGGCTATCACCCGTCAATCGTATATTTTACAATTACTGCAAAATTCTCGCGCGCTCATTGGCTAATTTTTATTGTCAATATCTCGGGTAGCATCACCTTGATGATCACCAAAATTGAAGTTTCTCTTATTTTTGTCTCGCGTTCTTTTCGTGTTTTGACTTAATTTTGACCCCTCTGCCTTTTTGTCATATAGTTAACAAATAATAACTCATGTCAGTTTTTCATGCGTCTGTCCTGTTATTGACAATGAATTTCGTCATAACATTGTCAAAGTAGTCTGCGGATCCACAGCTCACAAAGGCTCATCTTGCTCACTAACAAATAAGTGGATACCCACAAATAATGATTTTGATTTGAGGTCATTTCTACCTCAGGAAACATCCTGAGCGACCATCTGCTTTTGTTCAATTCTCATTGTTTTCTTCATTCCCCCCCCCCCCCCCTCAGATTTCATTCACCTGGATTCTCAACCTATGAGTGACGAGTACGCGAATTCTGAAGCCAGCAAACTCCGTTTGCAAATAAAGGTGATCCCCCTCCCCGATAATAAGCCCCGGCCCCTCACCCCCTAATGTAACCCCAAACATTCACTGGACAATGTAACAATTGCAGCAACTTGCCCCGAATAAATCCCCTACTTCCTCCTATCCTATGCAACACTCGTATTCCCACTTCCCTTCCAATCCATTCATATTGCTCTTTGAAATCTGTGTTTTAATCAAACGTATGCGCGTTGCATCTGTCCGGCGCAGCTTGTGAGTTAAGCAAACTGTTTTTTCGTGTCTTCTGTTCCTGGTAATAACAACACGCACTGTCTCCAAGTCAAGTTTTTTCGTTGATTGTAGATTGGAGGTGATGAAAGTGGCGCGGAAAGTGGAGGAAAGGCTCGCGTAAAACCTGACCCGGATGGAAGCACAGCAGCTCATAAAAAACTTAAGAAGAAAAAGAATCACAAACACAAAGACGAGCGCAATAAGAGGAAACGGAGACGGAAAGGGAGTACGAGCAGCAGCATTTATGATTCTCCGCTTATGTTTCACACCCGTATCACGTAGGTCTCTGTCACATGAGCCATACGGGAACTGAACTCCAGAGTTTTCTCTTTGCAATGAAGCATGCCTGGATATCTGTGCTGACTGGTCTACCAGCCTTTTGTACGGCTTTAAGGAAGGAAATTCCTCCAACCGAGACGGAAACAACGCTCAGGAGAAAACAGAAAAGAAATTCGCGCAAGAATACAACAGAACCCACGAAACCCTTTGACCTACCAACCTTCATATTTTTCACGAAATTTTATCTCACAACGTTCAAATTTAGTCACACGTCTTCATTCGAGGAAGAAGACTTAAATAAAACAAGAGGCCACAATTAGCCTAAACTCGGGCCTGCAAAAATACAGTGGTGCATGGTTAATTTAGCGCTAAAGAAAAGAAAAGAGAGAAGTCTGTCTTTCTTACATCGGACTTACATTGCGCTTCTCATTATGTTTGATGTATATGTAGTGAATACCCGAACCCGGGTTATCTTCATTATATGTGACGACAATGACCACTGCACTCGTTTCCGGTCACGCACAAAATTCTTTAATACATATTTCCCCAGTAATCTGTCGCGTAGTCGCCTCCGTCTCTGGTTTGGTGATCTCGATTGCCTCTGAATGAGGAGATACCGAGTTCGAATACTAGTTAGGTTGCCTTCTCTGAAAAGAGTCTACGAGGCAAAAAATCTTTCTCGGCTATTTCCCTACAAAAGTTGAAATTACAATATGCAACGTTTTAAAAACATTCTTTGATAAATCGTACCGGGTATTCATGATGGCGATGCACACAACAAACTTTTGAGTATCGAGACCTGTATTTCTCCCCTGGAATCGAATCTTTATTATCATTGAAAATCACAGATAACTATACAGCTTTTCAAACTACATCACAAGCTGCATGATGATAGTCTCGATATCAAATCTTCGGAGCGAATGGTCCGGGTTCGGGACCTGGCCGGGGACATTGTGTTGTGTTCTTGGGCAAGACACTTTACTCCCTCGGTGCCTCTCTCTCCACCAAGGTGTATAAATGGGTACCAGCGAAATGCTGGGGGTAACCCTGCGATGGACTAGCATCCCATCAATGGGGGGAGTCGCTTCACTCACTACAGGAGCCGGGGATAAGCTCCGTCCTGATGGGCCACTAGGCCTGTAAGCTGACTTTACCTTACAGTTTTACTCGCTTCCTTAATTCCGTTCATCCAAAAATTACAAGATCAGTCCTAAATCATCCGAAAAACTTATTGCAAATCACAGTTCAACAATTTGTCATCCTGTGTTCGAAGTGCGGTTCCGTAATCCTGGTTTACTTACTTGCAAACTGTTTAAATCTGCCGTGGCGAAGGCAAAAAGACTTGTTCCTTGGAAACTGTTTAAATCTGCCGTGGCGAAGACTAGAAGACAACATCTGTACTCCATTTCTCTCAATGCTCAAAAATCTAAAATCCCATAATTGCGTGTCCCATAGTCCAGTCCTAAGGTAAAATTTTACAAATCCATAATCCAGATTTCAGTATTGGAGTAACTTGGTACCAAACGTTCGACAATAACTTGAAATCCCGTTAAGAAAATAGCTTAAATCCAGTAGTCCAGTCCCGGTTAAATCGCCATAACTCCGTCTATCATCGATTCAAAAATTAACAAAAGCTTCAAGTAGTAAATAGTTCTGAGAATCAACAAAAGTTCGTCATGATTCTACACTCGAGCTGAACAAAAAAAAATACCAAAAACGAGGCCAAAAAACCCTAGTGATCGCTTCTCGAGAGAAAAGACACACAGCCGACACCGTTCTGTGCCTGCGTCATACGGCTCTGAAAAAAGTACGGTAGTACAATGGTACTTGACCGAAGCCCTTAGCCGAGAAACTAATCCTAGCCAAAAGGCCGAGAAGCGATCAGGATACGGGATATTTGGGTAAAAAAAATTGTAGGGATATGGGATATTTTTAAAAATAGGAATGCATTGCGTACGT
>NC_090890.1:51642730-51662730 GCF_036669925.1 Montipora capricornis | reverse complement strand
GGTTTCTGTGGCATGAAGCAACTAGGAGTATTTTTCTTACTCCCCCCTGGATGGGATGCCAGTCCATCGCAGGGTTACCCCCAGCATTTCGCCGGTACCCATTTACCGGTATACACCTGGGTGGAGAGAGGCACTGTGGGAGTAAAGTGTCTTGCCCAAGAACACAACACAATGTCCCTGCCCAGGACCCAAACCCGGACCACTCGATCCGGAGTTGAGCACACTATAAACCATGAGGCCACCGTGTCTCAGATGTTGCATGACCCCTAATTTATAGCCTGCATAGTGCTATGTCGTTTTCTTCCTTTCTGAGAGTGCGAAAGGTCCAGTTGAGTGACAGAACTCAAAAGGTAGGAGACAGGGATAGAAGTTTTTTTTTTTTCACTCAATTGCAAAACTTGACTTTTCACACACATTGCACTCTCAGAAAGAAAACAAATGCAACGCAGGCTACCTATTCTGATCAAACCACTACTGGTACAAGTGTGCATACATGAAGTGATGGGAGTTAAGAGTTTCAATATTTCTTGTTTAGATTGTACTTGTGTGGGTATTAGGAACAGATGGGAATTCTGTCCGTGATAAGATTGATATACATACAGACTAGTGCTATTCTTCACTTACCTGGTCTAAACTGCTTCACAAGGATGAAAGCTTTCCTTGTTTTGTTAAATAATAGAGCACACACACTGCAAGAGACAAATGGTATGACAAACTAATTACAGTAGGAAGCTTGGTATTAAGTTCTTTTTCCATATCGTTTCACCAAACTCAGGTTTCAAAGGTAAACAATAATTATTGTAAAAAGCCACCCCTGTGGGTGAACAAGGTATGCAGACAGAAACCTTAATTTTTATTATTCTTCTTTTTTATATTATTATTTGTTATTATTATTTTTATTGAATACATAACAGAAGATTACATTACACTTGAATACCAAGATACATATAAAAAGAAAAAGAAATATAAGTTATAAGTTGTATTAATTTTGTTTTCTTTTTCTTTTTATATGTATCTTGGTAGATAGGAACCTTAAACGACTTGTAAAATGGCAAGCTTTGCACCCCTTTCATCTTCACCTAAACCCATCACACAGAGAATATCATGAAAAGTAGTTCTCTTATTAACCTCAACGTTAAGAGGAAATGAATGGGTAACAAAACCATCAAGAATAGCTGAAAATATTAAAGGTGCTTTGCTTCATAATACTACCCACCTACCTATCGTGAACCTTTAAGTAGTCCCATTTTCTTTCCTGGCCATTCTGTCACAAAGTAAAACAGGAAAATAAACCTTGATAGTAAGCAAGGCAATAGCTGTCTTTCGCCCAGGGTAGTTTTCACACAATACTTGCCAAATGATGAGAAGTACAGCACCTTATAGGAGAGAATTTTTTACATTGAAAGTTCAAAACGACTTGTCAACCAGACAACTTTTAAAAACTTCAGGATATGAATGTCCCACAAATACAATGCAGTGCAACTGCTGGGTTTGCTCTTCTATCAAACGGAGACTCATAATTAATTCACCAACTGGCAATTATTTCAAAAAGGCTTCATATAAGTGCATGTCTGAAATTTTCAAAATTCTGAAGAAGAATGAATCAGGTATCCAGGTAACCTGGCCAGTGAAGAGGATACTGTATTAAATAGTTGATAAATGCCTTCCAGTTAAGTAGTTAAAGTAGCCAAAGGGCATTGGGTAAATATGATTGGCCAGATGTCAGTTGCTTGATTATACATGCTGAAGCTTGCGAAGTACAAAAATATATGGTCAACTACACTGCAAGCAAAAAACTGGATGAAAGTAGAAAATAATTAATTGTCTCAAGTTTGTGTTTTACGTTTCAACCTCTTCTTTCTAGCCATCATCCATATCCATCATGGCTTCAAATTCACCATTTCCCTTGAATGTCTGAGATAAACTCTGAATCATGTAATCAGCAACATCATATTCACCATCACTCTCATCCTCCATTTCCTGTTCACTTGTGTCTGACTCCTCAGAGTTATTCTGCTCTAGCACAGGCTTCAGTTCCTCTTGGTTAACAAAGTGAACAAATAACCTGAAACCAAATTTAAACATATCTAACCAAGCACAGAGTTTGATGAACGGATCCCATGGAATGGGCTTCCTTGTTGCAATCATGCGGGGGGTTATTCTTGCACTAATGTACCTTCTCATATCAGAGGAAGTGATGGAGTATTTTTGATGAAGAGCTGACTCAAATGCAACAAAGAAGAGTCCAATGACATGCCTTGATACTTGTGATGTAAAGCAATTTTCCAATGCTTCCCTTACATTGTATGCCATCATTTCTTCCAAATCATTTGTTGGCCAGTTGGAATATTGATGCCCAGCCAGATCAAAATAATAAGAATACACATTCTCTATAGCTTTACGGAAGGACACATCTTCAAGTTTATTAAAATGCATCCTTGAGTGTACTGGTGGTAATGTGCTCAACAGTGCTGGATTGTTGTACCAGATTTGCTGTCTTGATATGATGGCAATGCTTACCCTTTGCAGAGTTGTTAAAAGTACCCCTTTTTCAATGTTCTCAAAAAGGTTGTGCTCAGGGATAAAGAAGTGTGGACAAGTCATGTTCACAAGGAAACAGTAAAGTTTCTGCAGGATTCTTAGCACTCCCAGAGTGGATTTCTCTCTAGTCCAGTCACTTGGATGTGTTTCTTCACAAACCCAGAATGTTGCTGTTTTGAGGTGATAAGACTGTAGTCCACATTTACTTGGATGTTTTAGGTAGTGTCTCCAAATGGCTTTCACAGTCAGATAGCACCCTTTCTGACAATCACTTAAGGACTGTGCAAGCTTTCTTTCACACAAACTGAATGAGATGCGCCATTCAAGACCAGTTTGGCTTTCAAGTGGGCTTACTGGCACAAGCCCACATCCTTCCTTAACAACTGAAGACACCAGTTTCCAGTCCGGCCAGCACCCAGGGCGCTGCCTTGTTATCCAGTCATTGGCCACGCTTGGCCAACCTGGCACTGCCAGGCACAATGCCATATCAAATGTAATGCCTCCCCCTTCCTGAAGCAGCAGAGTTACATTTACTGCTGGTCCACCTTGATCTACTAGAAATATGACTTTTGGCCGCCAGGACACATCATCAGTGCGATCCTCCATAAAATCCCCTGAAACAAAACCCTCCTTCCTTTTGGTGTCATTACAGCACTCACTCATTTCTTGGTTTTCTTTGCTTTCCGCATGTTCATTATCATTGCCCAAACTATCAATTCCTTTTTCAAAATTACGGTCATCCAGAAAGACGCTGTTTGTAATAAGGGTGCTCAAAACACTTCGGAGCCGCAGAGACATGTAAAACTCGTCCGTTACAGCTGAAGGATGAAGGAAGATTTCGACTTGGCTACCATCGCTGCTCATAGCAATATTTGAAAGGTCTACCAACCGCGTTATGGCTTCCTCCTTTACTAACTTGACACTTGCATAGCCTGGAAATTGAGAACTGAATTGCACTACGCCGTCAAGCTCGCAAGTTGCGCTGGATTCGCCAAGCTTCAAGGAACCCCAAACAAGATTAAAATCAGCTTCATCCCTCCAAACGGTCGAAGAACCATCGTTGTCTAATTCTAAGTACTCGGGCAACCCAAAGCCTTCGCTTACACTTCCAACCATTTGTGATTTAAGCTTGTCAGAAAAAATGGAATAAGGATCTTGTAGTTGGAAAATCGACAACAGTTCATCTTCGAATAAATCTGTCATGACCATCTTGAACTTCGATTCC
This sequence comes from Montipora capricornis, assembly GCF_036669925.1. Taxonomy (NCBI): domain Eukaryota; kingdom Metazoa; phylum Cnidaria; class Anthozoa; order Scleractinia; family Acroporidae; genus Montipora; species Montipora capricornis. The sequence goes on along the minus strand of NC_090890.1, from coordinate 51,658,964 downwards.
AGCTTACGAATCGATTCTTTTCCAGACTGCAGTTCTCTTAAGATACCGTGCTCCATAGCTGTTGAAAAGCCATTTCCACACAAGTCTCCACCACAATATAAGGCTTTGCTACACGGCGTACACCCAGCCTGAGCCATTGTGGAGCTAACTAGTTCCGCCCACCGACGTTTTACTGTGACACCACCTCCCCAAAGAAAACCTTGAAACTACCCTACCTCCCCCACCCTCTTTCATTCAGGACTTTCCCGAATGGTTATGACAAGCTTGAAAACCTCACCTGCTTAAAGACAACTCTTGAGGGCTGAACGAAGCGTGAGTTGACGCACGGCTCCACTCGCATGTCGGAGATCTCAAGCTGATCCATTGTTCTCTTTTTTGGGCTTCTTCTTGCTGCAGTTCTAACTCTCCCCAGCCTTCCCAAGTTGCTGATGAGGGTGCGAGGACTGCGACTGCAAAAAGTCCATATCATCGATTCCAAAATTAGTGCGAAAAGCTGGATGAATCTTAGTGATATTCGGAATTTCCTGTGATTACTATCCTCCTTAACAAAGTGACCAAAACAGCGAATTAAAACATCATTTCATATACGTAATTTATATCTTTCCTCGATCAACTGTACAGAGAGAAGTCTGGAAAAGAAACTAATGGCCGTGTCCGTCCCAGGTCCTTCAGGAATGATAGTAACTGAAGGCGCATTTACACGACAGAAAAGTTTGGGTCCGGACCCGTCAAAAAAGCGGTACGGACCCATAACGTTTGCAAAGAAATGCTGGAGTTTCTACAGGGCCATAGGCGCCTATGCAATTTGACACTACGCACTTTTTACACTCACTCAAACATTTACTCAAACATTCACAAAATTCGCAAAAATCGAAAAAAAACGCGAGGGGACTTTTTTATTTTTATTTTTATAATTTTATTTTAACATACACATACATGTGAACTTCATATATATATAAATCATTCAGACATAATGAAATTTAACATACATATAACATGACCAAACGTTAAGCCCTGGCCAACAAAGTTGGATTCAACGCTCCAACTTTGCTCGATCCAACATTGTTCGACTGTTTGGCCACCCATGTTGGATGATGTTCGTCCAACATTTTTTGTTCGATCAAGTGTTGGATGGAGTTTGCTTTTGATCAAACATTGCGACCAACAATTCTGCTCGACGAAACAATATTGCAGTGTTTTGTCCCTCTTCCTCATCATCTCGTATACGCGCGGATGTATCTTGCAGTGAACATACCCTTTTCTACACGTTCTCTAAAACGTTTTGGTTTTCCTCGTTTAAATCCATCATTTCCGTCCTCAAACAGCTCCAGTAGCACAAAAGCTATGACCGGTTTTCGTTTCAGTGTTAGCGCCATACTTATAAATTTAGCATGCGCCAACTTGAGCTTGAATGTTTCATCAAGCAAAGTTCGATAGTGTTTTGCCACTCTACCTCAACATTTGCATCCAACAATGTTGCATGTGGAATCCAACTTTGTTCGATAGTTTGTCCAGGGCTTTACAACGTACTGTACTGGTTGAAAGAGGTGCCCTCCCATTCCTTGTAAAGCTTCTTCCGCTTGCTGTTTTTAATGGATATATATTTCTCTGTTTCATATTTAAGATTAACTTTAACATGAAAGTTCAAGACATTAGGTAATGTGTTTTTTCTTTTGCATTCCCATTAATAAGATTTTGCTACAATTAATAAATAATAAACAAGGGGCATTGTGAAAACGAAAATGTTGTCCAAACTTAACCGCAAACTTTTCTTGTTACTGTTTGAAAAAAACAATCTCAACTTCCTGCCAGAATAATTTGGCATAAGGACAATAAAAGAAAAGATGCCGCACAGTTTCACAATCTCCTTTACAAAAAAGAGCATTTGTCATCGTCAATAAGAGAAGAGAATATTATTTAGTATCTTGTATTGATGGGCCTTTTAATGGATATATATTTTTTTGTTTCAGAGCACTCGCCTCCCACCAATGACGGTGACCCGGGTTCGATTCCCAGACTCGGCGTCACGTGTGGGTTGAGATAGTGGTTCTCTACTCTGCATCGAGAGGTTTTCTCCGGGTACTCTGGTTTCCCCTGTCCGCAAAAACCAACATTTGACTTGATTTGTGTTCATTGTTAATTTCAGTTTACAGTGTGTTAGTGCTCCAATACTAGAACGACTAGACACTTAAATAAAGTTACTTCCCTTTCCTTTCCTTTATGTGGTAAAGTGTGTACCTCCAACAGTTGGTGGTCTGACAACCGGAAGTCTCCTATGAGATTTATGGCAAAATTTGGCTTCTCTGCCTTACAACTCTGTGCATAGAATAATATTCATTACATTTCATCTTGGTTACTTCCAGGTCAAGATCGGAAATTTTAAAGGAAAGAGTCGTAATAGAGGGATGAGAGTTACAAAGATTAATATCAGAGGGGATGGATGCACGCAGGCCTGTCCAAGTCAGAAAATTTCAGTTGTTCAATCTGCTAATGTTCAGTGCGCTAATATTAAAAGATTCAACATTGTTTAGTTCAAAATTTAGGTCGCATACCGAATATATATTCCAGCTGCAAGGTACTTTTCAGAGAAGACCAGTTTGCTGTCAATCCTAATTTAGCGATTGTTCCAGATTACGTAACGCCATTCCTTTACTATTGCAAACGTTTCCCGAAATTCAGTCCACCAGAATAACAATTCTCGGTAGAGCCTAGAGCCAAACGAAAACCGTCTAATCGATAGTTACAGTAGAAGAAGAAGAAGAAACCGCCAAAATACTTTAGTATATAATTTAAGTAATCTTGTCGAGGACTTGTCTTCTCTATCTTTTCAGTTTTTACAGTTTCTGTGATTTTTTTTGCAAAATTCGCAATTGCGTGCAAACCTGGACATATCTCGTTTGATCCAGGATCAATGGTTATGTTAGTCCATTAAAGACAAATTGTTTCTCAGTCAAGCAGACTAGCTATTATTAAAACTTCTTTGGCGGGCCATGATATCATTACATCTGACCAATTTCGCTTCACACATCATGCAAGGTCTGTTTAATCCTGCCGATATCACTCAGTGTGCGCTGCGACGACGAGACATTTGGATGAGTTCATTGAGTTGGAGCGAGATAATGCAATGGCTTTGCAAGCTTTTGCAAGTGGGGCTAGGGCCCGGCTCGGGACAGGGAACGCGTTTTCCAGGGGTCTGAAAACTTTGGAAATGAAAATCATGTATTCTGACCAGATCTGATTCACATTACCCGTATACTTTTAACGTCGTTAAGATGCTGTTATGTGTTATCCTATACAAATATCAAACAAGTCATACTAAAGTGTACGATTATCAGCTGACATCCGGTACGATTGGTATCATTATTTTGTACGGCGGATAACCAGTGCTCTCCGTGTGAATCGGGTGCATTACACCACACCAGACTGCAGCGTACCACATAATCCTCTTTTTTGTCTTGTTTTTTCATTAAAAAAATTGAATGACGTCTTGCTGCAGTTAGTTTTTAGTCATTTAACATTCTATATCAAAGTTTACCAATGAGGCCTCTATAGTGGGTACACAACGGTTACAGCACGGTCTTAAGCAAGTCAGTCAACACAAGAGTCCATCATACGTGGATGGCATGTCTATTCCGGGGGTGGTGGGCGGGGGATGAGGGGTCATTAGGTCGGAGTTAGGGTTAGAGTATCAAGTTTCTTGCCGTCAGAACCAAATATTCTTATTGGTCAATCCATTTCTGGAATGGATTTGGCTCAAACAAACAAAACTATTTTATACACGTAAATACGTGTAAATAAGTAATAGAACTTTTAAGTTCAAAGTCAGTAAGATACAAGGCCTACTTAGAAAATAACTAGAAAGCTAGCTCGGAGGCAGAATAGAGAATTGTGTATAGATATAAGAAAAAAGTCGATTCAGGAAGGCACAAATATAAAGGTAAAAAGACAGAGTAAGAGGCGGTTGAGTTTGGCCTTAGGCGCTGCAGTGGTATCATTTCGAACATGCCACCACATTGTTTCAGGATGTTGTTAATCAGCCCACTTAAATGGCATAATCTCTAAAGAATCTCTGGTAGCACAGTGGAGGAGCAGCCGACATACATAGAAGAACGGCATCATGAGATTCGACAGCTGTTGGAAACACTAGAATCTTCTCTGAAAATAATTTTAGCCGCCCAGAGAAGTCCCCTGTGACTTAGTCATAGCTCAGTTGGTTAGAGCGTCGCACCGGTATCGCGAGGTCACGGGTTCAAACCCAGTTGAAGTCCTGAATTTTTGAGGCTTCTTTACGCAAATGCAAAAAAATTGCGTTCATAACTGCGAGGATCATAGCTTCACTTGACTTTCTCCACAGTTCATAAAGTCTTTGTCCAGTCGGGACCTCCCACGCGAAAATCCAATGAGGTCTTGTTTGACCCACTGGGTTACGGTGTCTTCATAAGCAAGTAAGTCAGTCAGTCAGTAAGTAAATAATAGCCAAAGGCTAATAAAGTTGCGGCCCTCAATCAGATCAGACCACAATACCGAGAACTCCGAGCCCTGCTCTTTCCGAACCTAATGGTGCGCGGGATCTTTGACTTCCCAAGGAACAGCATCCCAATTTGAGCAATTTTAAAAATTCACAGGGTTGAACGCCTGTCGAAAAACCCTTAACGTTGGAATGTTAAGTTGAAAGAAAGCACAAGTGTAAACCGAAATTGTATGAAGACGAAAAAACTCTTTTAGGAATTTTATTATTTTAATTTTTTAATTTTTTTAGTTTTAATTCAGAAAATCAACTGCAATGTAAAGTTCCAGTTGTAAGGATTAGCTTAATCGGACTTTGAACAAATAGAATCAGAACGACATTCGGCTATCAGTTAGCAGCTGAGAACTACTTATGCAACTTTTTTCAGCTAATATGCGCATAACCTCTGGGCTTTCTGTGGCTAGCCAAGCACGAGTTTCGACGCAATCTTACTCCAAAATTCAAGCCATCGAAGGCTGATTTCCCCGCAAGTCGGAACATTTTTAATATTATAATTCAAAGTTAGCATTCAGGGCCCGGTTGTTCGAAAGCCAGGATTAGCGTAAAGTTTTGTTTCAAGCCTTTCAACCTTTTGGTGAAAGTTTCTTTTGCTTATCAGTTTTTTGTTTTTCAAGATTGACCTCTACTACTGTAAAGTTTTGCCCAATATCAGCGTTCAACAACATTTTGGAGTAGAGAAATTAACTCCTCGGATTAGCGTTAATCGGCTTTTGAACAACCGAGCCCAGGATATTATCTCATGACTACAACAGCTTAATGCACACTGCAGACCATTCACTTAAACAGGTTTCTTTTAAAATTGCCACCATGCCCATTTGTTTCGCTAACCTGGAAATAAAAGCCGACGTGTAACACGTTTGTGCTGTCAACGCTAAGATGAGATCTTCGGCGGTGACAGTCAGCTCGCGATAACAGTAATTTTTTATCAATAAATAAAAATAACAGGGCGACATTCGCTTCACAAATGGACGAAGCGACTCGAGGCCAACCGAGTCAGTCTGGGGTTGGTGTTTTCACGGTCTTTGGTGAGCGAATCGACTAAATACGATCTAAGAAGTGTAAATGAATCGACTACAGTGTTAGCATATCAACATGCAGTCGAAACTTATATCATCTTGATGGCACAAAACAACAAATGATCCTCAGCGCCTTTATCCGTGGTTCCCTGTCTCTACTTGTCGCAATGGAAGGAGACGGATCACCTGAGGAGTCTGTTGGCAGTAGGTCCACAGTATATTGTAGAGAAACAATAAAATCTCAGGAATCAACCTGACCCAATCAGTTCAATGGTAAAACGGCTTCAGATTGTCAAAAATTCGCTTTCTTAACCGTGGCATCTTAACATCTGCCTGACAATCTGTTTCCAAAGTAACTTTAACAAAATACAATGTATGTTATGAAAAGCACTCTGGGTCCAACTCTTTTCTTTCGAAGACTATTCATTTAGTCGACGTTCTTCCATGCAAAAAAGGCAATTGTCACACTTTAAAAGTCAACATGGTTCATTGCACATTTTCACATAGATTCAAAGCTCCCGAATCCTGAGTATTGAAAAATACCACTCAAGTCCGTATCTGTTACGTTTGTCTGTACCAGAAGACTAGAACGGTTGCCATTTTCCGAGAATGGTATCCTTTATTGCATCGACAAACTGCGCTGGTACCCAGTAGATCCAGTACCGCGACGCTTCAGTAGGTCCCAACTGAATCGCCTAAAACAGAGAATGCGCTGAATGACGTTTGCTAAACAATGGGTCGATATGGGGAGCGCTTCATTTGGACAAAAATTTTGTAATTTTCAGGTGACCCTGTGTGGAAGGGAAATGCCGTTTTCAAAAATCAAATGAAACCCAATTTGATCAGAAGAAGACTGATGATGAAGTTAATGAAGATAACGACAACTTTTCTGCGCAAAAATGTTTTGGCAATTACTATTGCTATCATAAGTGCACTTTGCAAACTATTTAACCTCTCATAAGTTTATTTCAACACTCACTGGAAGGAAGATGCAGTGAAGGGGGTGCAGTGAAGGGGGCTGCAGTGAAGGGGGTGCAGTGAAAGGGGTGCAGTGAAAGGGGTGCAGTGAAGGGGGTGCAGTGAAGGGGGTGCAGTGAAGGGGGATGCAGTGAAAGAGATGCAGTGAAGGGGGTGCAGTAAAGGGGGTGCAGTGAAGGGGGTGCAGTAAAGGGGGTGCTGTGATGGGGGTGCAGTGAAGGGGATGCAGTGAGGGGGATGCAGTGAAGGGGATGCAGTGAAGGGGATGCAGTGAAAGGGATGAAGTGAAGGGGGTGCAGTGAAGGGGATGCAGTGAAAGGGATGAAGTGAAGGGGATACAGTGAAAGGGATGAAGTGAAGGGGATACAGTGATAAGGGTGCAGTGAAGGGGATGCAGTGAAGGGGATACAGTGAAGGGGATGCAGTGAAGGGGGTGCAGTGAAGGGGGTGCAGTGAAGGGGGTGCAGTGAAGGGGGTGCAGTGAAGGGGATGCAGTGAAGGGATACAGTGATGAGGGTGCAGTGAAGGGGGTGCAGTGAAGGGGATGCAGTGAAGGGGGATGCAGTGAAGGGGATACAGTGATGAGGGTGCAGTGAAGGGGGTGCAGTGAAGGGGATGCAGTGAAGGGGGATGCAGTGAAGGGGGATGCAGTGAAGGGGATGCAGTGAAGGGGATGCAGTGAAGGGGGTGCAGTGATTAGGGTGCAGTGAAGGGGATGCAGTGAAGGGGATGCAGTGAAGGGGATGCAGTGAAGGGGATGCAGTGAAGGGGGTGCAGTGAAGGGGATGCAGTGAAGGGGGTGCAGTGATTAGGGTGCAGTGAAGGGGATGCAGTGAAGGGGATGCAGTGAAGGGGATGCAGTGAAGGGGGATGAAGTGAAGGGGATGCAGTGAAGGGGGTGCAGTGAAGGGGATGCAGTGAAGGGGATACAGTGATGAGGGTGCAGTGAAGGGGGTGCAGTGAAGGGGATGCAGTGAAGGGGGATGCAGTGAAGGGGATACAGTGATGGGGGTGCAGTGAAGGGGGTGCAGTGAAAGGGATGCAGTGAAGGGGGATGCAGTGAAGGGGGATGCAGTGAAGGGGATGCAGTGAAGGGGATGCAGTGAAGGGGGTGCAGTGATTAGGGTGCAGTGAAGGGGGATGCAGTGAAGGGGATGCAGTGAAGGGGATGCAGTGAAGGGGGATGCAGTGAAGGGGGTGCAGTGAAGGGGGTGCAGTGAAGGGGATGCAGTGAAGGGGGTGCAGTGAAGGGGGTGCAGTGAAGGGGATGCAGTGAGGGGGATGCAGTGAAGGGGGATGCAGTGAAGGGGGATGCAGTGAAGGGGATGCAGTGAAGGGGGATGCAGTGAAGGGGGATGCAGTGAAGGGGGTGCAGTGAAGGGGGTGCAGTGAAGGGGATGCAGTGAAGGGGGTGCAGTGAAGGGGGATCCAGTGAAGGGGATGCAGTGAAGGGGGTGCAGTGATTAGGGTGCAGTGAAGGGGATGCAGTGAAGGGGTGCAGTGATTAGGGTGCAGTGAAGGGGGATGCAGTGAAGGGGGATGCAGTGAAGGGGATGCAGTGAAGGGGATGCAGTGAAGGGGGATGCAGTGAAGGGGGATGCAGTGAAGGGGGATGCAGTGAAGGGGGTGCAGGGATAGCGCAGTGGTGAGAGCACCAATGTGGCCCGCGTTCGATTCCCAGAGTCGGCGTCATATGTGGGTTGAGTTTGTTGGTTCTCTACTCTGTACCGAGAGGTTTTTCTCTGGGTACTTGGTTTTCCCGAAAAACGAAAGAAAGAAATATTTTAACAATTTTACGATTGGAGACAAATTCACCGGGCTAACAAATTCGACAGAAAGATTTAGTAGTTCACTGAACATTGCCCAAAACAAAGAAAAATACTCTGAATTTTGGTTTCTTAGCTATGATATGGTTTGGTCTATGTTAAATGAACTAGGAGATCTTTTTTTGTTTTTTGTTTTAGACAAAATTACTAGCCTGAAATCAACAGCCCATATTAACACTTTTCATGCATAATCAGTCATCCTCAAATTTTGCACCTCATACCATCATATGATATTCTTCATGTCCCTGAATTGCTTCAGAAATGACATTTTTTATAGAGCCCATTGGTATCTTCTCTGTTCGTTCTGTAATAATGCAAAGAATGAAGAAAATTTAGTTTTTTGAACCAAGCAATAAGATAAACATAGGATGTCTTGATCCAGGATCAGTGGGTATTGACCTTTCCTTTAACACTAAGGATATTACAGTGCGACGCACCGCACCGTGGCCACCTAACAAAGTTCTTTTACAAATTGTCCGCCAATCAGGATAAGTGAATTTGATTGACAGTCACGGCTCCTTGCAAAGTTCGCACAGTTGTAAGTTGAACATTGTTGCATGAGTTGCTGAGTTGACGTATTTACATGTACACGTAATTTTCAAATGTGAACGTTTGTTGGGTGGCCACGGTAAGGCGCGTTGCACTGTAATGAGTCCTGCCATTTACCTTTTGTTCCAATCCAAAGTTGATCTAACTCAAGTTTGAAGGTTAATCTGACCTTTCCACCATATTTGTTATACATCCCAGCCACTGGAACTGTTGGTAACTTTTCCTGGGAAAAATGAACAAGAAAATGGAGCAAGGTAAAAAAATAATGTACTGCTACTGACAGTTTGTGATTTTTTCAGATCAAGACTAATTATGGCCTAAGTGCAAAGCAGGAATTCCATAATAATAACACTATGAAATGTTTATTACTTAATGGACCACTCCCCATTGGAGCTTTTCAGGGTCATTGAAACATATCAATGATACAGAAGAACTGAACAACCTTTAAGAACCCCAACTGTGTCGAGGCAAACCATTTGACTATTTTACAAGAGCAACTGAAGAGTCGAATCAGGGACTACCAGGAATGACTTCAGCTAGAGGACAGAATAATATTAGTCTTGAACCCAGGATCTCAGGATCTCAAAGCAAGCACCCTGATCACTTAGCCATGCTTGCCAGCGAGTCCTTAATTAATTTCAACTGTAAAACTGGGTGACTGTTTTGCCATTTATCACCCATCATAATTTCATCTGGACCCCTAATAGAGCAATGAAAGCCAACAAATGGTAGAGCTATTGCAGATTTACCAGCCCCTTCCCCTTTGCAGCCCTAAGGAATACTAGGAATATGTTGAAATCATTTTAAAGTGAATCTTAGGGCGTGTTCAATTGACTGTATTCTGGAATAGGAATACATGGAATAGAAGTTAGAAATCCTTCGTTGTTGGGAAGATTTACATTAAAATTGTTAAACATCTGCTAAAATGCTATTTTAAACATAGTAAACTATGTCTGGCAAAAACGCCAGACATAGTATTTTAAATCATCGCTCCACGTATTCTTATTCCGGAATAGGGTCAATCGAACGCGCCCTTATTTTGACCCACTACAGTTATCAGGATCAGAGGAAGATCTAAACAGAAGCTGAAGTACGTATTAGATGTTCAAACTTCCAAACCCACTTGCTAACCAAATGACTTGAAAAACAAATTAGTGCAAACTTAACTAAATAATACTTTTTTATTCTTGATTCCAGGCATCACATCATCTGGTTTTCCTTTGTCTAAAACTTTTTTGTGCATCTAAAATACAAATGAAAGTACAGTATTACTCCTTGTTAAATTTTTTAAGGACCTTTAAAAATTCAGTGCAAGGAAACAAGAATGGGAAATTAAAAAAATCACCTTTTGGTTACAGAGAGGCTCCTTTGATGAGCCTGAAAAAATAAAAAAATAAAATCAGTTGAAACAAAGAATTGATTAGTGTGGACCTTTTTAATGATGTCATGTTAAATCTAAAATTATCATTTCAAGATAAGGCACCTTTGTATTTCAAACTGAGAGTCTTTGCAAAAACAGGATATCTCCTTCAATTTGTAACAACATGGAAACTCTGAGTTACAAAATTTTGCCAAGAACTGTATGACAATATGCAACTTTCTTTTGTTACGTTTAGTGTCTTCTCTTTAGCACAAGTTTACAGCAGATTCCCGAAAAATTCACAGGTTTACTAACATCTTTTATTTATCAGGCTATTGGTTCTTATAATAGTACTGTATATGGTGCTTTATTGGCCAAATTTCAGCCTGATGTTCTTAATCCAGTCTTGTTTTTATATGCGGGTGTTTACAGTCAGTATTCTTTTTGAAGGTATACTCTATTATGCTTTTGTGTGTGCTTTTGACAGCTTAAATCTGTAAAATAAACTCAGATACAGTTTTATTGGAGTTTTTAGTATTGTACCTCATCTAGCAATTCAAAGAGATGCTCATACATCAAATTAATGTCGTTCATCAGTCTTAAACAAAATTACCGTAAGAAAAACAAGGATAATAACAAGGTTTAAGTCAGCCATAGGCAAACTTTCTCTTCCTATCCCATATTGATTAGGGGCTCAAAAATACTGATTGATTGAAATACTGTTAGATATTATCAGTTATTTTTTCCACACATTAAGGGTACTATTCCACCGCCCCCCCCCCCCCCCCCCCAATATTGCAGTTTATAAAAGAATGGATATTTTCTTTTGTGTTACATTGTTGGAAGCAGGGTTTGGGTCAAACCTGGACACGACCTAGCGCAAGCACTGACATTTTCCTTAGACAATTTATCACCCTGGTAGTAGAAGGGGGGCAGGAAAATACTATACTTGTGTTCTACCTCATCCCACCCTATCTTACCTGAGGTTGTTTTTTCTTCTTTTAATGCCCCAGGGGGAGGGGGAGTGACTTTCATAACATCATTTATGGTTGACCCAACAACCATCATTTTGACTCCATTTGTAACATTTAACTCCCTAAGAGTTTTGCTGCCATCTTTGACAAGACCTGTAGAGTTAACAACAAAAAGTGAAAGCTAGTCAGAATATTAATGACCTGCAAGCAGGCTCTTCCATTGAAAATGGCACCGGGATGAAATATAGGGGCTTGGTTACTAGTTTCTAAAGGAGAGGAAGAACCTGCAGAGATGCCGGCAGTTCTTCAGATGAGTATATACCTTCAGAATGCAAATTGCTGATTGGTCAATTTGCGATTGACACTTGTCAGTTAAAACAATACAAAGATTTTCAGTTCAACTCAACAAGGCGAGTGTAATCTCGGCAAGTGTCTTTCTTCCACCCAATAAAGAGTCTTCCTGTATACAGGAAAAGGCATAACAGCGTAGAATGCCAATAAATCCTTAACACAATGGCGTGCTTCAGTTGTTGTGGCTAAGGCAATGGTATTTGTAGTGGTTCGGTCACCTTCCAGGTCAGTTCCACATGAAACTGCGCATAAAGACAAATACATGTCAATTTCCTTCACGACAAATGTGTTTGAGAACGCTGCAAGGTCGAAGACATGTTGCTCCCTTAAAAATAGTTTCGAATTGACAATATTCCCTGAATTCTTTATTCACAGGCCTGTTGAGTGCGATCAGAAAATCCTCACGCGTTGGTTCATGCACAAATTTGAGAAAGACATTTGCAGCTGCTTGCCATCCTTTTAGCGCAAGATTCTTTAAAAGCCAAACTGTGGCTTTGTCGCTTGCTGTACGGATCTTCATTCCCATTCGGTATTAACACCAAGACTTTCACGCTTGTAGCGTTGTCAGGAAGGTCTTCGACATTGAGATGGGCCAGGAAATTTGAATATCTCGCATGCACTCTACTCACAAGGGGGACTCATGGTTTTCTGTGCACGGACGCTAAAACGTGACGGTAGTGGTCGCTTTTTCCCCCAGAGATTTTCTATATAATTTTGATCATCTTCCCTTCTTTTATTTAGTGGAAGGGCTCTTTGCTTGTGTGAAACTCAAAGCCATTTTAGTAACAACAACTTCTTCAGATTTGACATGCTACGGTTTATTTACCTCTTCTGATCTGATCTGATCTGATTGGTTCGTTTCACTTTGATGATTTGACAGATCAGCAGTGGGCAGAACTGAAGAACTGCGGGGATCTGTTGCTTGTTTCCCTTTGAAACAAGCAACAAAGGCTCCATCTTTTTGGCCGCACACCATTTCAAGGGAAGAGCCTGCTTGCAGGCTAAAATATTAAGGCCTTCACATTCATTAATATTTCGCTACTATGACTGAACATGCCAGAGGACCCAGAGAAAACCGTCGGAGCAGAGTAGAGAACTAACAAAAACTCAACCCACTTTTGGCGTTGGGTCAGGGAATCATAGGCCACTTTTGTGGGCGGCAAGTGCTCTCACAACTGCGCCATCCCTGCTGCACAATTTCTCGTGCTTGCGTGCTGTAGGGCATAACAATAACGTTGTAGTTGTGTTGTGGGAAAAGAGTGTTTGTGAAGCATTTTAGCGGTTATCTTCCCTCTCCCCTTTTCCAATGTTTTTTTAGTGTGATGGGTGCCTGTCTCCCATGCTGCATGGGGGCTCATAGCTGGGTTGCAAGGATTTCCCAGGCATGGGCACAGTCTCCATTTAGGAGCTGGCTGCCAATACTGCAAGCTCCTGAATGTCTCAGGCATTGAACTTCCAATAGTGACAGAGTAATATTAATCAATTGACTCCTAGAAGTGAGACTTAATAGATTTTATTCTGTCTAATGCCAGTGCCAATAGATGCGGTTTAGAAGTCAATTGGTTAACAATCTCTACTTCCACTAAAAAACTTTTCCCCCTTTATTAAGCAAACCCACTGACTCCTAGGAGGAAGGTTTTCGTCACCAATGGGAGTGGTTAAGGAGTTCAAGGGTTAGATATGTCATTGAACCAGAGATACAATAGGGAAAAGTAAATGCTACTAACAAAGTGCCTGCCTGGATCCCCATAGTTCAAAACTCCTGACAAAGGAAAGTTTCTGTTTTCAGATTACTATATTACCTTTGTACATAAGCTTCTGCATTGATACGGGTAAACCTAAAAAAAAAAAAGAAAAAAAATTAAAATATAAATAAGTAAGGAGGTTAGATTATTGCAGTTATGAACATTAGAAGCATTTTTTAAAGTCCAAAAATCAAAGAGACAGCCTGGAAAAAATCAGGCTTTAACAGGACCTAGTCCCACCACCTATGTGAAAAAAGGGCTGCTCTACATCCATTTTGGTTGTTCCTAATAGGCCAATAATAATTACGTTAATACGTGTAAAATTTAAAGAATATAAAACACAACATATGTTTGAAGTGGGTTAACCTCTGGTTCAAAAACCATTAAGGTTTGGCACCCAATAATTTATCAGCTAATATTTTGCTCAATTCAAAGCCAAAATTATGGAGATGACTCATTCACTGTAACAGGATGCGAATTTAAAACTTCTCGTATTAAGTGTTAACTACAAAGTGTCTGTTTCTGAGAATTAAAATAATAGTTAGTGTGCAGTCCTGCTTGCAAAGTGTTAACAATTCCTCTGTGTTTCGTTTTTGTGCATAAATTTGTATGCTGTTATAGTAGTAGCAGTAGTAGTAGTAGTAGTAGTAGTAGTAGTAGTAGTAGTAGTAGTAGTAGTAGTAGTAGTAGTAGTAGTAGTAGCAGTAGTAGTGGCATCCTAATCTCGAAGAGGCGATGGTTAGTGCTGGGGATTTTGGGCAGGATCTTGTATGACTGTGTAGCCTGATCCTGAAGTGGAGCTGTTATATAAACTCAAAAAAATGCATATTGAAGCTCAATCCCTCTCTCTATGCTACTTGTATTGTGATGATCGTTGCATTTACCAAGTTTTCTTTAGGCAGATTGGTCTAAAATACAATGCCCCCTATAAGCAAATTTGTAAGTAAATGAGAAAAGAAATTATGTTAAAAGTGTAAACAATGATGTCAACGAACTCTCTTTCATTGAAAATGACTGTGTTTTAACAAGTGGAAAAAGTCCATTTTTGACTTCCTGCAAAAAGGTCCACGTAGCGAAACCAAAATCACCCTTTTTTCTGTCGGAGGGGTGGGAAGGGGTTCTTTCATTCATTTCCATATCCCCGTCAAAGGAGGCTACTAACTGGGGCTGTTTTTGAATTCAAGGAACTTGGAGTAAATTTAATGAGGCATTTTGGAGAAATCTTTCTTCATTTTAGAGTTAATTAAGCAAAAACATGACAAAAGCAAACCTGTCAGATTTTCTATATGTTGCTTCAGGCAATCAGCTGTTTCGTCAACAGGGAAAGTGACTTCATAATTTTTCTTGTTCCAAACCACTCTAAAACTTGCCGTCTCTCTGCAAGACGAAGCGGGTTCATCCTCTGTTGAGTCCTTCTCTTTCTCCTCCACGCTAAAATCTTCTTTCGACGTCTCGTTCATTTCCGCGTTCTCGTTGTCAACATCAGCATTTTTGGGACAACATTGCTCCCGACACGGGTCCTGAGAAGAATCCGTGCGCTTGCACTTTCTATCGGACTCCAACTTGTCGTCGGCATCTATTACTAAAATCAAGACAGTAACTATTCTGTCATCAAGATTGGAATTTGCTGCCCCACAAACAATTTTTGAGATAAACAAAAAAATATTTACCAGACCCTTCTTCCGCCATTTTCCTTTTCATGTTGGAAGCAATGACCATGCGCGAGCACCATCATCGTGGGCTCTTAAAAAAAAACAAGATGGCGGACGTGCCGGAGAATGCGCCTGAACGTAATTCTACTTTAAAACGAGAATATTCTGACGATTAGAGTTTAGAAAAAGAGATCACTTTACAAGCGTTCGCTGCATGAATATATTTATTTAGTGGTGTTTTTTTTAATTGCAGACTGTCCTGGAACAGGTAGCGAACAGGCAGGGAAAAGCTTTGCATGTCAAGGATGTCCGAACCAAACTATTTGCGCATCAAGTAAAACAGTCGGACCAGATCCAGGTAATTCGTTCTCACCCTTTAATATGCCATGCAGGTTTCATAATTTATCCCCAAGTTCTGCCCTTCCTTTTGTGTTCGCGTGAAAACTGCTCGAACCGTGATTTTTTGCGTCGACAGGTTCTTCTGCTCAGTTACCAGGCCTTTGCAATTGGATAAAGTCCCAAACTTGAGTTCATTAAAAATAGACCAGGTTCTCAATAGACGGTGATAATCCCCAAGTGTTAAAGGAAGAGAGCTCTTTTGAACTAGGAAGCAATGATGAAGAACAACCTTCAAAGAACAAAGAACTGAGTTATACAAAGGGGAACCAACATGTAACCATTTTATTAGGAAGTTTACCATAGTAAAATTAATACTGATTTTAGGGATGGAGTTACAGTGTAGGGGCATGTTAGGGGTATGTATGAAACCTGACACTATTAGCTGTCTGTTGCTTTGACAGCAATAAAAAGTATTATTATTGCTGTGCCAATTAATGACCGTTACATTCCTGCAGATCATTTAATTCAACACGGTAATTAAAGAAAACATTATGTTTTCAGTCATCTACTGGGACAAATTAACCTTTTTGTTTTGGCATTAAAGTGACAGAAATGATTTTTAAAATTCTGTTAGCTGTAGCAGAGGTTAAAGAAAGGATGTCTTCAGTTAAGCACAAGATTTTGGTATTGTCTGGAAAAGGAGGGGTTGGTAAAAGCACATTTACAGCACATCTTGCTCATGGCCTTGCAGCTGACAATAATAAACAGGTAATTAATAAAATGATTAACTTTTAAAATGCTGGTTTACTGGTAAAGGTATTTTCTCAATATTATTGCTTATCAGTTTTGACAAGAACCTTTTTTGACTTTCAGTACTACACTGGAAATGCTGTTGGTCCTATGACATAGTCTGAAA